>NW_021941734.1:22500-62804 GCF_902148855.1 Sphaeramia orbicularis
TTCTTGTATTTTTATATATACTAACTGTATTTATTTATTTATTGCCACATACAAGCAAGGAACCAAATATAGTAACTTCAATGACCTTGTATTTTTCCTTTATACAATGTATTTTTCTTGTTTTTTTTTTTTTTGTATTTTTTTTAATATATACACTTCTTAGATTATTATTATTATTATTATTATTATTATTATTATTATTATTGTTTGGGTTTTTTTGGACCACTTATGGGCAAGGAACCAAAAATGGTAACTTCATTAACCTTGATTTTCTACATAACAATAAAAATGTTTTGAAAAATTTCACAACAGTTATTAAGTCTTGTTATGTCCTCCATTAAGCAACAAATTTGTGTCAGAAAACTGGAAATTACATAAATTAATGTTTCATTAATATAATTATTATTGTTATGTTGAAATACAATGTGATACCCTAAAATACATGTTCCTAGCAACTTACATGTGTTTTTCTTGCATTTTTTATATTTACTTCTTTTTTTTTCTTTTATGGGCAAGGAACCAAATATGGCAACTTCACTGACCTTGTATCCTTGTATTTTCTTGTATAAAATGCATTTTTCTTGTTTTTTTTTGTTTTTTTAATATATACTTCTTGGATTGTTTTTTTTTTCTTTTTGCCACCTATGGGTAATGAACCAAATATGGTAATTTCATTAACCTTGATTTTCCACATAACAATAAAAATGTTTGAAAAATTTCACAAAAGTAATAAAGTTGTATGTCCCCCAATAGACTAAAATTTGTGGCAGAAAACTGGGAATTACATCAATCAACATTTCATTAATATAATTCTTATTATTGTTATGTTAAAATACAACTTGAAGTTCTAAAATACATGTTCCGAGCACCATACATGAGTTTTTCTTGTATTTTTTATATACACATCTTGGATTTATTTATTTATTTTGCCACTTATGGGGAAGAAACCAAATATAGTAACTTCATTAACCTTGATTTACTACATAACAATGAAAAATTTAGAAAAATTTCACAAAAGTAAAAAAGTCGTATGTCCTCCTATAAGCAACAAATTTGAGGCAGAAAACTGGAAACTGACAGAAATTAATGTTTCATTAATATAATTATTATTATTGTTATGTTGAAATACAATGTGATACCCTAAAATACATGAAACAGACATAAATAAACGTTTCATTAATATAATTATTACCTCCGCCAAGGAGGTTATGTTTTTGCCAGGGTTTGTTTGTTTGTCTGTTTGTTTGTTTGTCTGTCTGTTAGTGTCCAACATAACTCAAAAAGTTATGGACAGATTTGGATGAAATTTTCAGGGTTTGTTGGAAATGGGATAAGGAAGAAATGATTAAATTTTGGTGGTGATCGGGGTGGGGGGGCCCATGGGGGGGGCCACTGATCAGCCTTGGCGGAGGTCTGCGCTCTCCGAGTGCTTCTAGTTATGTTGAATTTTTTTTTTTTTTTTTTTTACTTCTTGGATTTTTATTTATTTATTTATTTAGCCATTTATGGTTAAGGAACCAAATATGGTCACTTCATTAAACTTGTATTTTCTTAAAAATATATAATTCTTGGATTAGTATTTTTTTTGGCCACTTATGGATAAGTTTTTTTTTTTTTTTTTGCCACTTATGGGGAAGAAACCAAATATAGTAACTTCATTAACCTTGATTTTCTATGTAACAATAAAAAATTTAGAAAAATTTCACAAAAGTAAAAAAGTTGTATGTCCTCCAATAAGCAACAAATTTGAGGCCGAAAACTGGAAACTGACATAAATTAATGTTTCATTAATATAATTATTATCATTATGTTGAAAAAATGTTTTTTTAATATTTACTTCTTGGATTTTTTTTTATTTTTATTTTTTTGCCATTTATGGTTAAGGAGCCAAATATGATCACTTCATTAAACTTGTATTTTTCTTGTATAAAATGTATTTTTCTTGTATTTTTTAAAAATATATAATTCTTGGATTATTATTTTTTTTGGCCACTTATGGGTCAGGGACCAAATATGTTAACTTCATTAACCTTTATTTTGTACTTAATACATTTTTGTTTTAATTTCACAAAAATTATAAAGTCTTGTTATGTCCTCCAATAAAACACCAAGGTTTAGAATTTAGAGTATTTCTATGGGTGCCCTATAATGAGTTAATCTTTGTTGCACAACTACACAACCTTATGCTTTCTATTAATAGTCACATGTCCTGCACTTATCATTGTTTTGTATTTAAATGAAATTCACATGATGCCATATGATGTTTTTCCTCAAATCTCCTGCATTTCTAATATTAAACCACATTAATGACGTTATCATATTCCAAATAGAGACAATGGCAGTCGCTGATCAGCTGATTTAGGCTGTAAATGCATTAGATTTGATGATTAAATGCACCCTGTGAGATATATCTCCATCTGCTTCTTCAGCATCTGCACCCAAACTTTGAGAAATATTAGCATCACGTCCAAACCCCCGACTGAAATCACAAAACTCTGACCGGCGTGTGCACAAATATGCCGCACACGCAGAAATATGCCAGCCAGGCAGATTCAGCCGGAGCTCATTTCAGATTCTGACATCATCTGAACTGTTTCTGTCTTCGCTAGAGGCCTTTTGTGCTTAAAAACCTGAATATCTGCATTAGATATGTGGGATTATACTTCACATAGAGCAGATAAAAAAGAAAAGATAAAAGAGCCAGACTTCCTTTTGAGTCAAAAATATACTTGAGCTTTAAATAAATAAGTGTAGATCAATGTGAACTTGAAAACCAGCAAATCAGCAAACAAAAAAATTCTGAAAGCAGTCGTCTTAACACGGAGATCTTATTAAAACCAAGAACCGAACAGGCTTCGGAAAGAGCAGATCAATACTGAACTCTTAAGTGACCTCGCAGTGGAGCCGTGCAGATTAGAAGAACCTCCATAAACTGGATCATGGTTGGTGGAAAAAAGGGGATTTAATTAATGAAGCAGCTGATGGATAAATACTGATACTGATGCAAACCAAGCACATTTAGTTTCTCCTTTTAGACACCATTTCATTTATTCCTGTGAAATCTATTATTCCAACCTAAATGAATGACTGAAATGTTGCTGTTTTGTTTGTTAGTTGCTCATAAATAGGGGTGTAAGAAAATATCGGTTCTGCAATATATTGTGATATTTCATTTTATGATACTGTATCAATATTTTTAGGTATTTATTGAAATGGAGATATGGCAGAGGTTCATGCTTTTTTTTTGTGTTTGTGTTTCTTTTATTTCTATATTCACATGGCAGCTAAAATTTGCTTAGAGGTCTTATTTATGTCTTTGTACGTAAGAAATCAACATAAGTGAATCCCCAAAGGATTCTATGCATTTCTTACAACTTTTTTTTTTTTTTGACAAAAAAAAACTCATTTGACTCCCTAAGTAAATTTTAAGTAAATAGATTAAATTAAGTAAATTTTTTAAGTAAATTTTAGCCGTCCTGGGAAATCTATTATTCCAACTTAAATGAATGACTGAAATGTTGCTGTTTTGTTTGTCAGTTGCTCATAAATGGGGTGTAAGAAAATATTGGTTCTGCAATATATCGTGATATTTCATTTTATGATACTGTATCAATATTTTTAGGTATTTATTCAAATGGAGATATGATGGAGGTTCATGCTTTTTTTGTGTGTGTGTGTTTCTTTTATTTCTATATTCACATGGCAGCTAAAATTTGCTTAGAGGTCTTATTTATAAAATGTCTTTGTATGTTACCAGAAAATATCAGGTCTGCTGAGAGTCTGAGTTCTTTTAAGTCCAGGTTAAAGATTCACCTGTTCACTGCTGCCTTTGACTAAAAGGCTTTTGACTTTTTAAATTTTATATTCTCTTTGAAACTCTGCACTGCAACTTTTACTTTAATATGTGTGTGTTTTTATTTTTATTTTATTTTATTTTATTTATTTTTTTGATTTTATGTGTTGTTTTCTTACTTGCTGTTTTTAATCACCTTTTATGTTTCTTTTATAATGTTTTAAATGTGTTTCTTTTTGTTTCTTTTATTTCAATGTCCTGTGTGAAGCACCTTGAATTGCCTTGTTGCTGAAATGTGCTATACAAATAAACTTGCCTTGCCTTGCCTATGTAAGAAATCAATATAAGTGAATCCCCAAAGGATTCTATGCATTTCTTACAACTTTTTTTTGACAAAAAAAACCTCATTTGACTCCCTAAGTAAATTTTAAGTAAATAAATTAAATTAAGTAAATTTTTTAAGTAAATTTTAGCCATCCTGGGAAATCTATTATTCCAACTTAAATGAATGACTGAAATGTTGCTGTTTTGTTTGTTAGTTGCTCATAAATAGGGGTGTAAGAAAATATTGGTTCCGCAATATATTGTGATATTTCATTTCATTTTTAGGTATATATTCAAATGGAGATATGGCGGAGGTTCATGTTTTTTGTGTGTGTGTCTCTTTTATTTCTATATTCACATGGCAGCTAAAATTTGCTTAGAGATCTCATTTATGTCTTTGTACATAAGAAATCAATATAAGTGAATCCCCAAAGGATTCTATGCATTTCTTACAACTTTTTTTTTTTTTTGACAAAAATGGCCACTCATTTGACCCCCTAAGTAAAATTTTAGCCGTCCTGTGAGATCTATTATTCTAACTTAACCTGTTTAACCCTGACCATATTTTCAGGGGAAAACGCCTAAAAAGACATACCCAAAGTAAATGAAGAGTTACTTCACAATAATAAGGTTCATATGGATGTTCTTGGTGTCTGTGGACATTTACAGACCTCACAGAATCTAGTCCCATTGTCTAAAATATTGTATCTATTACTCTGCCTGAGTAAACTGTAACAAACTAAAAGAGAAATTAGAATTTTTTAGCCTCGCCTGTTTTTTTTTTCGGCTGGATTGACCATGATACGCATAAATGAATTGTTTGTGTCGGAGATTTTTAATAGCATATATGTCACCCTGCAAAGATTAAAAATCATGTTTGAATATTAAAGTTTGCACTAAAATACACTTTTGATGTACTTTTATTAACATTAGGGTCTAAACTTTGAGCAAAAGTTGAAAAAAACATTCATTGTCCTGATTTATTATATTTTTATAGTAGATGAATATTAATATAATTTTTTGGCCCGCGAGCGGGCTGATAGGGCTAAAGGGGTTAAATTAAATGAATGACTGAAATATTGCTGTTTTGTTTGTCAGTTGCTCATAAATAGGGGTGTAAGAAAATATCAGTTCCGCAATATATCATGATATTTCATTTCATAATACTGTATCGATATTAAAAAGTACTGTATCAATATTTTTAGGCATTCATTCAAATGGAGATATGGCGGAAATTCATGTTTCTGTTTTTCTTTTTTGTGTTTCTTTTATTTCTATATTCACACGGGTATTTTGCTTTGTTGTTTGTATACTAAAAAAGTAGTATTGTAATATTATCAAAAAAAATGCATGTAGTTTTTTTTTTAGTGATTTAAACACTGTTTTGTTAAATAATGGGTATTTCAATCATCCTAAAAGCACTTTGTAATGTTATGATGTTGGACGATTCAAGGACTGTGCACTACGCATTCTTTTCACAACTAATAGAATATGAACATTTGAGCAGGATCTTAAACTGCAATATCTGTTGAACATAATTTTGTTTATTTATTTATTATTATTATTATTGAAAAGAAAATGTCGTTTTTACAGAAAAAAACTTTTGTGATATAGTTTTAAATTCTGTTTCTGTCCTGTCCATATTTCTGGCATAACTAAATTTTTCCAAGAAATATTCTCTTAGAAGAAGAAACAAAACTAACAAAAATACTACCTTGTTAACAGTATCGTGATATATCGTATCGTGGTCCTAATATTGTGAATTGTGTCGTATCGCCAGATTCTTGCCAAAACACTCCCCTACTTATAAATGTGTTCCTTATGTCTCTAAATGTGGTTTACAGATGCAATATAGTGACATTTAATATATTAGCAAAAAAGAATTCCTGGTCATTGGTGAACATCCATTAGCATTTTAAAAATAATAGGCCGATAATATTTTTTTTACATCCATGTTTGTTGACGATAGAATGTTTTATGTACAAGCAGAAGTTGGTTAAAGTAAACTAAAAAAAAGATGAAAAAAAAAAAAGATATTTTTTGGTTTAGTTTGATGCTCTTTTCTCCCTTAACTAAAATCTGGGGCACCGTAAAGGGGGGGTAAACATGACAAATTCATGGGGCCAAGCATTTTTGGGGGGCCCATTGAGCAGTGGAGGGTGTCCAGTGGATACAGGTTAGAAGATGTGAAAATTTCGTGTAAGATCCGCTGTGTAATAGAGGAATAGAAGCTGGGAGTCGGACGTTGAAAGCATCTTAAGTTTCACTTTCGCTTTACGGCAGTGTTAGTTACGTTAGTTATAGACTGCACCCCCACGTATATAACTGCTACCCCTACCCCACGTACATACACCCCCCCCCCCCGACAAATCGATAAGATATTGAATTTCATACAGGGCCCACAATTGCTAGACTAAAATGCATGACATTGTCATTGATGTGTACGCTTGTCATGACAAGCGTACACATCACTGGTATTTATAGTCCATTGACACTGAAATACATGAAATATGTGTTTAACTTTTATATTGTATTTGTAATCCATTCAGTTCAATGTAAAACAGTCAGTAATGTTACTAAATATTACTAAAATGCACTCTCCTTATTTGATTTCAATGACTTTTTCAGTAGGAATGAAGGCTTTTTGCAAACGAAGTCCATATGTTTTTGACAACGTTGTGGTACTGACTATAAAAGTTAGGTTTTTTGTTACGGTTGCAAGCGGAATTCTTCAGGAGAAGGTGGAGTAAATGGACTGATTTTTTTTTTAAGGACAGTTAATGTGGGACCTGTCATATAATGAGGATTACTGCTCAGATTTGTTTTGTATGGCTCAGATGATGTTGCATGCCGATGCCAATTGTTAATTTTGTTTTTGAACGGTTCCAAGTATTTATTGCCGATTGTTATTTGTTTTGTTTCTGTTCTGTCTATGTTATGTGAAAAAAAAGATAAAACGACTAATAAAAATAAGTGTTAAAAAAAAAAAGTTAGTTTTTGGTCTCCATGATTGCTGATATTTAGAAGATATGAAAAAACCCTGTGCTCATGTATTAGCCTGACTGTAAGAACAATAGGAAAACAGTCATAAGATTCAACAAAAGCCACTGAATTCCAGTTGGAGGTTTGTCTTGACCCTGTTTTGGTTGTAAATGTTCAGATGGCGGCGGTGGGTGGGTGGGTGTGGTCTCAGGTGTGTCTGTGGGATGGAGGACAGGGTGATTTGAGGGGTGACGGTGACGGCGGAAGGGAGAACAGAAAGGGGCGGGGTTTCTGCAGGTTACCTGAGCGTGGAGCGAGGAGGGGTAGGTGAAAGCGGGTGGGAGGGCCGGCGACAGCTCCGCCGGGTACAGCGGGTATGAGGCCCACACGTCTGGGCTGCTGGGATATAGAGCAGGCACTGTGAGCTCATCTGTGGAAAGAAGAAGAGGACCAGTGGAGTGAGGAGAGTGGCCCGTGGATGGATGGGTGGGGGAGTGGGAAGGTACAGAGACAGGGTGGAGGTGGCAGCGGTGGTGGTGCATTATGGGTGAGTGTCAATCATCTGAGGTGGTTTCCTCTGAGTTTGTGTAAAGCAGATAGAGTGGGTTCTGCTAAACTTCCTAAAGACTTACATTATAAACAGAATTATACAGAACTGAACTGTAGTCTGACACAGATCCATGTGAATCAGATCTGAGATCAGTTTCTATGGGTGGGATGAACAATGGTACATTCATCCTGTAACACATCATTATTACATCATCATTACATCATCATTACATCATCACTTCTATGTTTGACCTGTCATGTGCTTACCATGTAACTTTACTCTGTTTGGTGTGTTAAGTTTTATTTATTTGTGTTTTCAGCCATTTGTCTACAGTTATATTCTACATAGAAAGATATATTCTACATTTTCAGATATATTTTATGTTCATAGCTATATTCTATACTTACAGTTATATTCTACATTTACAGTTATATTCTATGTTTGTTGATCATTCTATGTTTATAGTTATGTTCTACATTTATAGATGTATTCCATGTTTATAGTTACATTTTATGTTTATAAATATATTCTGTTTATAGTTATATTCTATGTTTATAGTTATATTTTACGTTTATAGATATATTCTATGTTTATAGTTATATTTTACGTTTATAGATATAGTCTGTTTATAGTTATATTCTACATTTATAGATGTATTCTATGTTTATAGTTATATTCCGTGTTTATAGATATATTCTATGTTTATAGCTATATTTTACGTTTATAGATATATTCTATGTTCATAGTTACAGTCTACGTTTATAGAAAAATTCTATGTTTAGAGTTGTATTCTATGTTTATAGTTATATTCTATGTTTACAGATATATTCTATGTTTATAGTTATATTCTACGTTTATAGATAAATTCTGTTTAGAGTTGTATTCTATGTTTATAGATATATTCTGTTTATAGTTATATTCTATGTTTATAGATATATTCTATGTTTATAGTTATATTTTACATTTATAGATATATTCTATGTTTATAGTTACATTCTATGTTTATAGATAAATTTTATGTTTAGAGTTGTATTCTATCTTATAGATATGTTTTACGTTTTCGTTCTCTTTTTTTGTTTTTTTTGTTTTTTACTTATGTTCATTGCTGCACCAGAATTACGCAGTTTCAGTCCGATTTTCTTCAGATGCGTAAGTTTAGTTCAATAATTTAAAATTGCAGTTTCATACAGATAAAATATTATGGATTTATTCTGCAAACTTTAATTTTTTTCCCTTCAGTTTAGACTTAATACACAACTGTTAAATGGATGTGTGTTTATAAAACATTTTCAGTTTTACGTAGCATCAGACGTTTTTTTCTGGTGGAATCTGTGTTAAAATTATGTGATAAAATGACTGTTATAGTGCACATTACAGCTACGCAATTAACCAAATTACTATTGTACAAATATAAAAGGCTGCAATTAAATGACCTCATTTAATAAGATTTAGGGTGATATAAAAGGAGTAAAATGAAAATAAATACAAATAAACATAATCTCTGTTTATGGTAATAGTTTAGACTCAGTCATCCTCATAAATCATAAAAATGTGCATTTTCCTCGATATTTAACCAAGTAGAGTCAAATCTAAATAAGAAATTCCAGTATTCTACGTGAGAATTACAGTATTTTCCCAGAATTCCACAGGCCTTGCGCACACTTACAATAATATTCTTAGATTTTAGGTTTAAGTGAATGATTTTATAACCTAATTGTCATTTTTCTGGTGTGTGAACACATTTATTTCTGCTTTGCACAGACTTTAAAGTCAACTATACACCGGAAGTCAAAATGATTCAAGTGAAAATGTGAGGAAAACCCCCCACAGATGTGATGGTTTTACTAAAGTGAGTGGAGAATAGAGTGAAAGTGAAAAAGAGCATGGTTGGAAATAAAGGTGACAGTGCAGAGTGGTACAGAGGGAGCAAACATTGAACAAAACTGAAACTCCATCAGATAAAAGCACAGTTTTCCATGTGCTCTGTGTCTCCTGGAAACTGTTTATCAAAGCACGATCAGAAAAAAAAAAAAAAAAAAGCCTGATTTAAACATCTCTTATCGGGAAATGACAGCAATTTCTCTCCTGCTGATTACGTCATGGTTTCATTAATCGTTTCCTTCCATTCCAAGCCCCGAGTACGCACCCTGTTCTCTGACACACAAAAAAAATAAAAAGATCCAAGATAAGAGCAATTTGGTCATTGAGTAAGAATGTACAACCACAGCTGGCCTATGTTCAACTACCAATAGCTGATTCTTGCAGAATCCTTAGAAAAATATTTACTAAACGGAAAAAAAAGGTACAAAGCTGCAAATTCCACCCAGGCCTGGTACTCAAAGGTCCAAACAATGAGCAAATCTGAATCATTAATCTATCAGGGGGCTCAAAGGAAGTTAAACCATGAAAGAAATGCTGTGCATAAACGCTTGTCAAGATTTATTTTTGGCTAGAAAAACAAATACGATTCAATTTATTCCGCTGAAAGACAATGTTTCTTTGATGAACAAAGGACAATAAAAGTAAAAAAATCGACTTTTCAGTTGAGATTTGATCTGCAGATTTCTTTGAAAGTCGCAGCTGTAACACAAACACCGTCTGTTTACAGCGAAATAGTAAAAGGAAACAGCTGTGGAGTCACGTCAGACGGAAGGTGGCGGTCTGAGGACAGATATGGGTGGGGGGTGGGGGGGCAGGGGGGCAGGGGGAGGGGCGTTGTACTCACAGGGGTCTCTGCTGATGAACTGGGGCCCGGGGCTCTGCTGTGACGGAGGGGGGTTGGGGGTCCCCACCAGCTTGTTCTTGGCCATTTTGGTGTTGGCTTTGGCGAACTCCAGCCGCAGCGTCTGAGGGATCTCTGGGTCGAACCGGACGCCCTGGAACCGCGGGAAAGATGGAGAACAGGTCAGGGGAGGGGTCTGACTGTACGGTAAAGTCTGACACTTAAAAACTGACAAATTGTTGAACCAGACACCAGAACCTGTACATTTATCTGAGCAAGGGTGTTAAACATATGGCTCATGGCCCAAAACTGGACCACCAAAGGTTCTAATCCAGCCTGCAGGATTTGAATCTGCAAAATAATAATAATAGTAATAATAATGGATTGGATTTTATATAGTGCTTTTCTAGACACCCAAAGCACTTTACATTATTGATCCATTATTCATTCGCTCTCACATTCCCCCTCTGGTGGTGGTAAACTACATCTGTATCCACAGTTGCCCTGGGGCAGACTGACAGAAGCATGGCTGCCAGTTCGCGCCTACGGCCCCTCCGACCACCACCGAACATTCGTACACATTCATACACCAGCATGAGTGGCACTGGAGGCAAGGAGGGTGAAGTGTCTTGCCCAAGGACACAACGGACTCAGTAGGATAGAGCGGGATTCGATCCGCCAACCCTTCGGTTATTGGACGACCCGCTGTACCACCTGAGCCATGGCCCCCAGAATTACATGGAAGATGACTATCTATCTATCTATCTATCTATCTATCTATCTATCTATCTATCTATCTATCTATCTATCTATCTATCTATCTATCTATCTATCTATCTATCTATCTATCTATCTATCTATCTATCTATCTATCTTCAGCCTGTCAAAATGAATGCATTAATGCAGATTAATCCATCATTATGATTAATCTGATTAAAGATTTTTATGCAATTAACCCATCTACAGCACAGAATGATTCTGAACGCATTTGGGTCAGTTTGTCCAAGTAGAGTTAGAGTCACGCATGAACAAATGGACAGTTGATTCAGTAGTGACAGGCAGTAGAACCAACCAATAAAGACAGAAGAAACAGGACGTTGGTCCTCTGGATGGAAATATGAGGACAAAAAAAACCCAAGACAGAACAGTCGACCAACATTAAGTATTATACACACTCTGCAGGAAGGAGTTTTCTTTTCACTGATTAACTTCCATCTTAAAATACCACATTAACGCGAAGCATACGTTAGTCTGGGATTCTGCTAGCGCTTCAGCTAACTTCACTAACACTTCAGCCCAGCTTGTGACAAACATGTTAAGTGCATATATTTTCCCTTCTGTCTTGAGTCGTGATTAATTGAAATTAATCCACGGCAACCCTGTGATTAATCTGATAAAAAAATTATTATTATTTTTTTTGAACTTTTTATTTAGTTTTTTGCCCAATATAAAACAGAACAAAACATCTGAGACAAGACATAAAAAAAAAAAAAAAAAAATTACACCACATAGTATTTTTACTGTTACAAATATTATACTACATCTATAGATACATTGCCAAATATCAAAATATTCATATATTTGTATACATATACACACATTTATATAAATACAAATACAAAACACCTCATGTCAGGGCTTATAAGAGCAATTCTCGTCAACAACCCAAAAAGTTTAATTATACAAATAGTCTTCGACCATGTGCCATCTCCACTTAAAAAGATCCGTTTTCACTTGTAATTGAT
Source organism: Sphaeramia orbicularis (assembly GCF_902148855.1). Taxonomy (NCBI): domain Eukaryota; kingdom Metazoa; phylum Chordata; class Actinopteri; order Kurtiformes; family Apogonidae; genus Sphaeramia; species Sphaeramia orbicularis. The sequence continues at coordinate 34,617 of NW_021941734.1, forward strand.
TAAAAATTTTAATCGTTTGACAGCACTAGTATATACACATAAACACACGCACACAGGACCTTTACTGATTAAATTTGAAATGAATCCGACCAATAGTCAGAGAAGATGTTTCAAGAAATTGCCAACGAAGACGAAGACAACGATGATGACGACGAAAACGACACCGGACACAGTGCCTTCACAACAGTTCATGCTCTATTGGCCGGTGAGCTAATAAACTGTGAACCTCAAATTAAATACTTAACTAGAAAAGCACTCAGAGAGCGCAGACCTCCACCAAGGCAGATCAGCGAACCCTCCCCGATCACCACCAAAATGTCATCATTTGTTCCTTGTGCCAGTATCAACATTTCCAGAAATTTTCATCCAAATCCGTCCATAACTTTTTTGAGTTATCTTGCACACGGACAGACAGACAGACAGACAAACCAACGCCGGCAAAAACATAACCTCCTTGGCAGAGGTGATAAAACTATAGATTTACATTCTTGTCAATCACAGCAAACATCAGAACCCAACAGGCTTCCTCCATAAAGTCTGTTTCTTTAGTGTCATTTACCTTTCACATAAACATGACCCTTTTAAGACTGACATTATAACAGGCCTAGGTGTCTTCATGTTTCCTTTGCAATAAAAGTGTCTTTTTCGACAATTTGTTTTCAGATAGAACTTAACTTTCAATATCTATCCATTTATTATCATTATTATAAAGAATAAATACTTAAAACAGTGTGTGTTAGTAAAAAAGAAAAAAAAACTTGACATTTTTAGCATATTTGTGAACAGAAACAACTGTAAATGTCCATAACGAAACTTTTTGAGGTTGCAGAAATAAACTTTCAACTATTTTACATCTGCTCAAACATGCTTTTTGCTCTTGAACATTCAGTATCTATATTATGGATTCCTATTTTTGGTTATTTCCAGGTGTTTTTTAGCCTGTGTGGTAGTCTCTGAAGCTGTCTGCTTGTAATAGAGTCTGACATTGCTGCCGTAAAGTGTTATATAGTGTCGGAAAGGTCAAGATCCCAGCTTTCCGATGCTGTTTGAATTTTGTGGATAGCATAAACGGTTCAGGAGTTACAGTAACTTTAAATGGTGTAAAGTGCAAAATGCAAACTGCAGTTGTTAAAGGCTTAAATATTAACACACTTCCTGGTAAGTGGAACTCCAAATTTCCTAGAGCAAAGAAGGGCTTAACACTGCTATGAAGCTGTTTACAATGTTCTGCAGTCTCTTCGATGATCTTGTTTTCCTCCAAGACAAGAAGTCAACACCTTGGGAGGCGTCGCTGAAGAGAGATTAAAGTTAGCCACATGAAGGCTCCTAATGATGTTAAAGATTAATTCAGGAATGCTTTGCTTTAGCAACAGTGAAGCAGTTGTTCCTCAGAGGGATGTGTTAAAGCTGTTCATGTGGTGGAAATGGACAGATGTGACGTGTCGGTGAATGTCCAGAGGAAGTAAGCGCTATGTATAGTTTCAGATTTTTGACTTTCATCCACAGAATTTACAGCTCAAGTCCCTGTTTTTTTTTCTTCCCGGTTGCTTGGACTTCGTAGCCCGCGGTAAACGGCTCACTGTGGATTAGAGTGTTATTCTGGTCCGTGCATGTGATGACACTCGCAAATGAAAATCAGAACGTGTTGACACAAACCTGGCTGGTGCATGATGTCATTTACACCAAAGGCTGACTGGCCCTCGCTCTGCTGCCCAAAGAACTCTGTAACTGTAATTTAATATCGAGCATCGAATCATAGCCTCCGTTCACCCCGATCTAAGGCCTTCATCTGCTTTAACCCTTACACTGTAAAAAAAGTCTGTGCAAATATAAGAAATTAAACTCATTATTGGGTTCAAATGTCTTATTTCAAGTAAATTATCCGCCATAGCAGTAAGAATCAAGTTTTCTTAACCCATAAAGACCCGGTGCTACTTTTGTGGCACTTCCAAAATAGTTTTTTCTCTATATTTAACTGTTCTTAAGTGATTGATCATCATTTATTATCATATTATCTTCTGTATTTTGCGTTTTTTTCAGTGAAAATCAAGTATTTTCCTATATTTAATTTGCTGATCACGTACAGGGTGGGGAAGCAAAATTTACAATGAACATTTAGTTGTTTTTTCTCAGCAGGCACTACATCAATTGTTTTAAAACCAAACATATATTGATGTCATAATCATACCTAACACTATTATCCATACCTTTTCAGAAACTTTTGCCCATATGAGTAATCAGGAAAGCAAACGTCAAAGAGTGTGTGATTTGCTGAATGCACTTGTCACACCAAAGGAGATTTCAAAAATAGTTGGAGTGTCCATAAAGACTGTTTATAATGGAAAGAAGAGAATGACTATGAGCAAAACTATTACGAGAAAGTCTGGAAGATACTATTAAAGAAGAATGGAAGAAGTCGTCACCCGAATATTTGAGGAACACTTGTGCAAGTTTCAGGAAGTGTGTGAAGGCAGTTATTGAGAAAGAAGGAGGACACATAGAATAAAAACATTTTCTATTATGTACATTTTCTTGTGGCAAATAAATTCTCATGACTTTCAATAAACTAATTGGTCATACACTGTCTTTCAATCCCTGCCTCAAAATATTGTAAATTTTGCTTCCCCACGCCGTATATTTAACTTTTCTTAAGTGATTGATCATCATTTATTATCATATTATCTTCTGTATTTTACATTTTTTTCAGTGAAAATCAGGTATTTTCCTGTATTTAATTTGCTGATCATGTAGATGTTCATTAAAGCTCAGATTAACCTCCTCAGACCCAGCTAATGCGTTTTCTATCCACATTTCTGGACAAGAGTTTCACAACTTTACATGAAAAAAAGCAAAGAAAACTGTCCACCACAAAGGACATTCCATAAAAATTTTAAAAACTGTATCTGAAAAAACTGTTGCATCATGATGTTTCCAATATAGGCACTTATTTAATAAAAAACAAAAAAAGCCAGTACTTTGCTGACATTTCCTGGGTCTTAGGAGGTTAAAGTTGAGGGTTATTATATGAGAAACAGAGAAAACTGAAGAAAAATAGACTTTTTTTTTAGTAAAATCTATCATTAACTGAACATAAACCCAGTGTCTCCATCCACTGTCATTGATTCAACTCCATGGGTTTTACTGGTGAATCAATGTTGTAGAAGATTACAGTGTTTCTATGGTAACTACGGAGGCTTTGAACGTCCAAATGGGTCATATCTGATGACCATGAAAAGATGAAAAACTGCATTTTACACAAATTATTTACGTGTATTGATATGATTAGTGGATCAACAGGTATTAAACAGTTTAGAGCAGTAGATGACGGGTCTTTATGGGTTAAAATGAGAAAATACAAATTAGAGCTGCAACCGATTAATCAATTAGGTGCTTGAAGCGAATGCAAAAATTCACGATTTGATTAATCGACTCGAATTGATTGAAGGGAAATATTCTATTGCAGTTTTTCTGAACTGAAGCTTCTTTGTGTGTCACAATAAGCGTCCAAGTGAAACACAACAGTGGAACTGATGTTTAACAGCAGAGAAATGAAGGAAACAAAGCTTTGATTCAGGAGAATTGTGGCTGAATGATTTTTTTGGATCACTTTGAGTTGATTAATCGGTTGCAGCTCTAATACAAATCTTCATAGTATATATATATATTAGTGCTGTCAAATGATTCAAACTTTTAATCTGATTAATCACAGGGTTGCTGTGGATTAATTTCAATTAATCACGATTAAATATCATTTGTTTTTAATCTATATTAAATGTGTTTCATTTTGCATGAGCTAACAGACTCAAGAAAGAAGGGAATATATGCACTGAACAGTTTCAACAAAACAACTGGAAACAACTGCTGCCTGTCTTGGACAAACTGCCCCAAATGCATTGGCAGAGACGTTCAGAGTCATTCTGTGTTACAGATGGGTTAATTGCATTAAAAATTTTAATCAGACTAATCATGATGATGGATTAATCTGCGATAACACGTTAATTTAGACAGCCCTAGTTTTTATGTATATTTCATATATGCTTCTTGGATATATTTTGCCACTTATAGTTAGGAACCGAATATGATAACTTCATTTTTTTTAATTTTTCACATGACAATACATTTTTTTTTTTTTTTTTTTTAATTTCACAAATGTAATAAAGTCTTGTTTTGTCCCGCAGTAACACACTGATATTGAAATACTGAATTTCAGAGTATTTCTACAAGGGTCCTATAAAGGGTTAATCCAGCTGTAGTTTTGACCACTGACCACAAAAATTAGTTGTTTTTTTTTAATATATTACATTTGCGCATGCGCAACGCTAACTCTACTTGGACAAACTGACCCAAATTTAATTAGATTAGTCATGATGATGGATTAATCCACATTAACATTAACAGCCCTAATCTATCCATGTCTCTATGGAGGTGTATGTGTATATAAAAATATATATATATATATATATATATATATATTAAAAAAAAAAAAAAAAAAAAAAAAAAAAATATATATATATATATATATATATATATATATATATATATATATATATATATATACATACACACACATATATGATGGAGGATCGGACCACGGCATCAAGTCTTCATCACACCCCAAATTACAGTCTGGACTTTATGGTGGCTTTTCCATGTGTGAAAATGATGTCTCATTCTCCATCATCAATAATCAAAAATTAATACAACTGCGGATGAAAAAAAATATTATGAACCTTACAGATAGGGATGTAACGATATGAAAATTTCATATCATGGTTATTGTGACCAAAATTATCACGGTTATCATTATCATCGCGGTATTGTTGAAATTGTACTCAAAATGTTCAAAAAGTACTGATACACACAGTGAAATAATTTAACCAAGTTGTATTTTGAAAAAAAAAACAAAAAACAAACAAAAAAAAACCAACAACAACAAAAAAAACCCCAAATAAAATAATAGGCATAATGCACTTTCTCTTGGCAGAAACATTCAAATATTAACCCTTAGTGGTCTGAGCCTATTTTGGCTGTTTTTCACTACTTTGATTTTGCTTTTATATACTATGTAAACCAATGTTTATTATACCCATGTTTGGTATCTTTTTTTTCAGCACAACTTCATTTCTATCATCTGTCTATTACTTTTTTCACTTTAACCTACTATAAAAACATAAAAGGACAGAAAACATACAAAAATATTTAAAATCTGATTTGAAAAATGTATATAATTTATTGCCTAAATAGCACAAAGATGCTTAATGAACCTTTTCAAAGACTTTAAAAGTGAATATTGGTTCCAAATATTAGGTATAGAAAATTAAAATTGTAATAAATTAAAAGTATACTCAAATATTTGACATAAAAGCAGATCTTTACATAGTTGTTTTCTCCGGAAAAGTGCAGTAATCAAACACGGTTATCATGATAATTAGAACTTAAACGGTAATACTAACCATCTGCAGTTTTACTGTGGTTTATCGTTACACCGGTAATCGTTACATCCCTACTTCCAGAGCTGAAACGATTAATCGACTCAAAGTGATCAAAAACAAATCATTCAACCATAATTCTCCTGAATCAAGGCTTTGTTTCCTTCATTTCTCTGCTGTTAAACATCGGTTCCACTGTTGTGTTTCACTTGGACGCTTATTGTGACGCACAAAGAAGCTTCAATTCAGGAAAACTGCAATAGAAAATTTCCCTTCAATCAATTTGAGTCGATTAATCGAATCGTGAATTTCTGCATTCGCTTCAAGCACCTAATTCACAGGTGTCAAACATGTGGTCCGGAGGCCAAATCCGGCCCGCCAAAGGGTCCAGTCTGGCCTTTGGGATGAATTTGTGAAATGCAAAAATTACACTAAGATATTAACAATCATTTTAGTTCAGGTTTCACATTCAGACCGATTCAATCTCCAGTGAGCAGGACCAGTAAAATACTATCATAATAACATAAAAATAATGACAACTCCAAATGTTTCTCTTTGTAAATACAAATATTTTCATGTACTTATACTAAAACAAAGTATAATTTTGCCCAAAAAAATGTCAACAACCTGAAATGTCTTAAGAGAAGTACGTAAAATTTTAACAATATTCTGCCTGTTACTCAAAGTTTTGTGTATTTGGAGATCCACTGTGATCTGTAAGTTATAACGTACATGTGTAAATGATAAACTGAGACTGAATATTGTTAAAATTACACTTATTTTTTCAGTTTGTTCATGCTATTCACATCTTTTGAAAGGATAATTTGTAGATGTAAACCTGTTCATAATGTAAATTTCCTTATTTTTCGCTCTAAAGCATAGAGAAAAGTTTGGAGTTGGCATAATTTATATATTATTATGTTATTATTTTACTGGTTCGTCCCACTTCAGATCAAATTTTGCTGAATCTGGCCCCTGAAGTAAAATGAGTTTGACACCCCTGACCTAATCGATTAATCGTTTTAGCTCTAGAACCTTACTGTGACACTACATAAGCATTATGTGGTAGAAAATATGTCACAGTGAACGTCTCCTGTACACAAAACCAAAGACGGTGCAGTGAAATTTTGCATGTGCGACTTTCTTTTAGCGTATAAATCATTTCTAAACTCTGACTTCTTAAGGTTAAAATGAGCCAAACTTTGTGACAAAAGGCTTGAGATGCCACTGCTGTAATCCCAGAGCTGTGGACAGGCCAAGGACAGGTTGTTTTTCCCCTTCTACATCAAAAAACTTCCACATGTGCACCAGTCCGAATCATTTTTCTTCTTGATTACTCTCGCCTGAAGGAAAATAAGAACTGTAACAATGGCAGAAAGGTCCGGTTCATGTAAAAAGAAAAACAAAAAAAACAATGCTGCTATGTAGTCGGCCTCATTTTTGGAAGAAACTGACTTTACCAAACAGCCTCTCATTAACCTGCTTTGATCGTCTGGAAAAGACACGAAGGTCGGATCAATGGAGAGGGAAAGCAGCGAGGAGGAAAAACTTCTTCATGCAATAATGCAGTACGAAATAATTTTGATGTTTTTTGGTTTTTTTTCATCATTAGGCTTTAATTTGTTCATCATTTGTTAAATGAAGTTCTCAGTTTGCAATTATTTTCTTCATTTCAAACAGAAAATTAGCAAAATCAGCACTAAATTGTGAAAATGGAGAACTGATGTGTATTTTTAGGTCGTCATGTCTCATTATGTCTATTATTGTTTCCATCATTTTTGTCTTTTTTTGCATCTTTTACATAGTTTTTGTCTTTTACAATTAGTTTGCAACCAACAACCAGATGAAAAATCAGCCTTGAAACTCAAAAAAGAAAAAAAAAAATGGTTTAACACTTAGCATAATAGTTATCAATATCTATTAATGTTAAACTTCTATTTGATTCAAATTTATAACTGTATGTCCATGTGGAATGCATTCTAACGCTATAAATGTTATCACAATACATTTTTTTCAGCTCGATGTAGAAAATTATCCCAATAAATGTCAATAAATGCCTTTGTGTTTCCTTCTACTGGCCTGAAAAATACTCTTCAATCTGCCATTTACGAATTAAAAATAATTTAGAATTTTTTTACACAACAGAACATTAAATTGCGCCAATTATTTTATGGTCCAGCTTTAGACTTAAGATATCTTAAAATACCTTAAAAAAAACAAAAACAAAAACAATGCTGCTATGTAGTCGGCCTCCTTTTTTGGAAGAAACTGATTTTACCAAACAGCCTCTCATTAACCTGCTTTGATCGTCTGGAAAAGACACGAAGGTTGGATCAATGGAGAGGGAAAGCAGCGAGGGGGAAAAAGTTCTTCATGCAATAATGCAGTACGAAATAATTTTGATGTTTTTTGGTTTTTTTTTCATCATTACGTTTTAATTTGTTCATCATTTGTTAAACGAAGTTCTCAGTTTGCAATAATTTTCTTCATTTCAAACAGAAAATTAGCAAAATCAGCACTAAATTGTGAAAATGGAGAACTGATGTGTATTTTTAGGTCGTCATGTCTCATTATGTCTATTATTGTTTCCATCATTTTTGTCTTTTTTTGCATCTTTTACATAGTTTTTGTCTTTTACAATTAGTTTGCAACCATAAATCACCAACAACCAGATGAAAAATCAGCCTTGAAACTCAAAAAAGAAAAAAAATGGTTTAACACTTAGCATAATAGTTATCAATATCTATTAATGTTAAACTTCTATTTGATTCAAATTTATAACTGTATGTCCATGTGGAATGCATTCTAACGCTATAAATGTTATCTTGTATGTTAGACTTAAGATGTCTTAAAATACCTTAAAAAAAACAAGAACAAAAACAATGCTGCTATGTAGTCGGCCTCCTTTTTTGGAAGAAACTGATTTTACCAAACAGCCTCTCATTAACCTGCTTTGATCGTCTGGAAAAGACACGAAGGTCGGATCAATGGAGAGGGAAAGCAGCGAGGGGGAAAAAGTTCTTCATGCAATAATGCAGTACGAAATAATTTTGATGTTTTTTGTTTTTTTTTCATCATTAGGCTTTAATTTGTTCATCATTTGTTAAATGAAGTTCTCAGTTTGCAATTATTTTCTTCATTTCAAACAGAAAATTAGCAAAATCAGCACTAAATTGTGAAAATGGAGAACTGATGTGTATTTTTAGGTCGTCATGTCTCATTATGTCTATTATTGTTTCCATCATTTTTGTCTTTTTTGCATCTTTTACATAGTTTTTGTCTTTTACAATTAGTTTGCAACCAACAACCAGATGAAAAATCAGCCTTGAAACTCAAAAAAGAAAAAAAAAAAATGGTTTAACACTTAGCATAATAGTTATCAATATCTATTAATGTTAAACTTCTATTTGATTCAAATTTATAACTGTATGTCCATGTGGAATGCATTCTAACGCTATAAATGTTATCACAATACATTTTTTTCAGCTCGATGTAGAAAATTATCCCAATAAATGTTAATAAATGCCTTTGTGTTTCCTTCTACTGGCCTGAAAAATACTCTTCAATCTGCCATTTACGAATTAAAAATAATTTAGAATTTTTTTACACAACAGAACATTAAATTGCGCCAATTATTTTATGGTCCAGCTTTAGACTTAAGATATCTTAAAATACCTTAAAAAAAACAAAAACAAAAACAATGCTGCTATGTAGTCGGCCTCCTTTTTTGGAAGAAACTGATTTTACCAAACAGCCTCTCATTAACCTGCTTTGATCGTCTGGAAAAGACACGAAGGTCGGATCAATGGAGAGGGAAAGCAGCGAGGGGGAAAAAGTTCTTCATGCAATAATGCAGTACGAAATAATTTTGATGTTTTTTGGTTTTTTTTCATCATTACGTTTTAATTTGTTCATCATTTGTTAAACGAAGTTCTCTGTTTGCAATAATTTTCTTCATTTCAAACAGAAAATTTGCAAAATCAGCACTAAATTGTGAAAATGGAGAACTGATGTGTATTTTTAGGTCGTCATGTCTCATTATGTCTATTATTGTTTCCATCATTTTCCTCTTTTTTTGCATCTTTTACATAGTTTTTGTCTTTTACAATTAGTTTGCAACCATAAATCACCAACAACCAGATGAAAAATCAGCCTTGAAACTCAAAAAAGAAAAAAATGGTTTAACACTTAGCATAATAGTTATCAATATCTATTAATGTTAAACTTCTATTTGATTCAAATTTATAACTGTATGTCCATGTGGAATGCATTCTAACACTATAAATGTTATCTTGTATGTTAGACTTAAGATGTCTTAAAATACCTTAAAAAAAACAAGAACAAAAACAATGCTGCTATGTAGTCGGCCTCCTTTTTTGGAAGAAACTGATTTTACCAAACAGCCTCTCATTAACCTGCTTTGATCGTCTGGAAAAGACACGAAGGTCGGATCAATGGAGAGGGAAAGCAGCGAGGGGGAAAAAGTTCTCTGCGGTAGAAACAAGAAGAAGAAGAAGAAGAAGAAGAAGAAGAAGAAGAAGAAGAAGAAGAAGAAGAAGAGGAGGATCAGGAAGCTGTGAGGAAGGGTCCTGGCCTCATCCCTGCAGACCGGAGTAAAGCTGAGCTGAAACAAGCACAGGACGACTCTTCTCATGAAGGGGTGGAATTAACTGGGATTGCTGTGGCTCAGTGCACTCACAGCCTCTGCCAGTCCAGGCTGCAGAGGTTTAATAAGGTACATGGATATAATGAGGCCTGAGCACATCTCAGTTTGAACCCAGGCGTTTTCACAGGAGTCCAATCCTTACCTTCTCAACATTAAGCTTCAGCACTTTGAAGTAGGTCTGGGCAATAACGCAGTACGAAATAATTTTGATATACTTTTTTTTTTTTTTTTTTCCATCATTAGGCTTTAATTTGTTCATCATTTGTTAAATGAAGGGCTCAGTTTGTAATTATTTTCTTCATTTCAAACAGAAATTTAGCAAAATCAGCACTAAAATGTGAAAACGGAGAGCCGATGTGTATTTTTAGGTCGTTTTTAAGTCTTTTAACCCTTTCATGCATAGTGGTCACTACAGTGGACAGCTATTCTCCAGCTGTTCTCTTATATATTCATGGGTTTAGTCATTGTAGTTCCACATCAGCCAACACAGTGGACACTTATGCATCATCTTATAAACTGCAATTCATACCATTACTGTAACTTTGCTGTTCTTCATTGGTTCTTGAGTGGAAATCAATTGTTAATTGTTATTTTTTGTATATTATCTCCCTGAAGTGAGTAATAACTAGTATTATAATATGTTAAAATGTGAGAAAACATCAGATTAGCTGCATTAAACATGGTTTCATGTCACTGTTTTCATATCACTTTATGATATTGGGTTTTAAATAAATGTTTCTTTGCTTCAAGAATAAAATTCATGGTGTAGCTGAGTGGACATTTTTGTAAATCTATGAAAAAAAAACCTCAATCTCATTGTTTTTTTCATGCCTAAGGAGGAATAAAAACACTAAAAAAAACCAAAAAAAAAACAAACCCAAAATCCTCAACTGAGGTTCTCATAATTCATGCATGAAAGGGTTAATGTTTCCAAGTTTTTCGTCTTTTTTTGCGTCTTTTACCATTAGTTTGCAACCATAAATAACCAACAACCAGATGAACAATCAGACTTGAAACTCAAAAAAGAAAAAAAAGGGTTTAACACTTAGCATCATAGTTATCAATATCTATTAATGTTAAACTTTTATTTGATTCAAATGTATGACTGTATGCCCCATGTGGAATGGATTTTAACGCGATAAATGTTATCCCAATAGTTGGATGCAATAATGCAGTATGAAATAATTTTGATATACATTTTTTTTCATCATTAGGCTTTAATTTGTTCATCATTTGTTAAATGAAATGCTCAGTTTGAAATTATTTTCTTCATTTTAAATATAAAATTAGCAAAATCAGCACTAAAATGTGAAAACGGAGAGCTGATGTGGATTTTTAGGTCGTCATGTCTCGTTAAGTCTTTTATTGTTTCCATCATTTTCCTCTTTTGTTGCATCTTTTACATAGTTTTTGTCTATTATAATTAGTTTGCAACCATGAATAACCAACAACTAGATGAAAAATCAGCCTTGAAACTCAAAACAGCTGTTCTTTTTTTCTTCTATTATTTGATTTTTTTATTTGTGTATTGTTTATTATTATTATTATTTTTGTTTTTTTCTTCCATATGTTTGGTATTATGTCTGTGACTGAAATAAACTAAACTGAACTGAAAAACAGAAAGAAGTGGTTCAACACTTAGCGTAACAGTTATGAATATCTATTAATGTTAAACTTTTATTTGATCAAAATTTATAACTGTATGTAACATCTGGAACGGGTTCTAATGCTATAAATGTTATCTCAAATTTTTTTCAGTTCGATGTCAAAAATTATCCCAATAAATGTCAGATGGGTTTGTGTTTGTCTTTCTACTGGAATGAGAAATCTGTCTGCCATTAAAAATAATTTATTTAACTTTTTTACACAATGGAAAATTAAATTGCAACAATTATTTTATGGTCCATCTACAGACTGAAGATGTTTTAAATACTTTTAAAAGGGACAAATGTATTAATGTAGCAAAAATAATTAACAAGTTAGATGATAGTAGCAGTGAACAACTTGATAGCTATGATTGATTAATAGGTTAGCACTTATGCTAACTTATGCTAACTATTGTCCAAGTTTAATGGCCTTGCAACACAATAATATTTTTCCATTTCCAGATCCAGATTCATTTCCAGATCTGTCTTGGTGGAGGTCTGCGCTCTCCGAGTGCTTTTCTTCTTTATGGTTTGTGTTAGTGCTAGCTAACTCCATAATTTAGCTAAGGCTAGCTAGAGGTGTGTTTAGGCAATTGGGGAAAAGTATTATTAGATTTTTTTTGACAATTAAGAAAACTAAGGATGTTATGATCAATTCACACATTAGAAATCAAAAATATCATTACATTTCATCACATATATTACACATTGGTCTTTTAATTAATGGCTTGCCCTTTAAAATCAAGCTAAATGTAAGATATTTAAGAAATATTAATTCCTTTGCCCGTAAGTAGCTGGGATAGGCTCCAAGCGACCCCTGTGACCCTAGTGAGGATAAAGCGGGTTCAGATAATGAATGAATGAATTAATGAATGAATTAATGCACAAGGATGATTTTTTTTAGGGATGACTAATTTAGTGTATCTATATCTGTTAAATGGAAATCGAGGAGAGTTACTACGACAGGAAACATATCACATCCTTTACAGACAAAGTATGCAATATTCAGGTGTGCTTGTATGTTTTTTTGAGGTTTGTGTTGGTGCTAGCTAACACCATAATTAAGCTAAGGCTAGCTAGAGATGTGTTGAGGCACTTGGAGAAAAATATCTTTATATTTTTAGATCGTGTTATGATCAATTCCCACATTAGAAACCAAAAATATGATTAAATTTTATCACATATATTACACACTGATCCTTTAATTCATGGTTTGCCCTTCAATATCAAGCTAAATGCAAGATGTTTTAAGAAATATTAATGCACAAGGATGATATTTTATATTTTAATCACATCCTTTTACAGGTAAAGTATGCAATATTCATGTGTGCTTGTATGGTTTTTGAGGTTTGTGTTGGTGCTAGCTAACGCCATAATTAAGCTAAGGCTAGCTAGAAGTGTGTTGAGACACTTGGGAAAAAATATCTTAGAATTTTTCTTTAGATCTTTAGATTAAGGACGTTATGATCAATTCACACATTAGAAATCAAAAACATCATTAAATTTTATCACACATATTATACGTTGATCCTTTAATTCGGGGGTGTCAAACTCATTTTAGTTCAGCGGCCACATTCAGCTAAATTTGACCTGAAGTGGGCCGGACCAGTAAAATAATAACATAATAATATATAAATAATGTCAACTCCAAACTGTTTTAGAGCATAAAAAGTAAATTTACATTATGAAAGATTTACATCTACAAACCATCCTTTCAAAAGATGTGAATAACATGAACAAACTGAAAAAATAAGTGTAATTTTAACAATATTCTGCCTCAGTTTATCATTTACACATGTACATTATAACTTACAGATCACAGTGGCTCTACAAATACACAAAACATTTAATAACAGACAGAATATTGTTAAAATTACACTTACTTCTCTTAAGACATTTCAGCTTGTTCGTATTTATTCAGGTTATTCACATTTTTTTTGCAAAACTAATCTTTGTTTTAGTGTAAATACATGAAAATATTTACATTTATAAAGAGAAAAATTTGGAGTTGTCATTATTTATATGTTATTATGATAGTATTTGACTGGTCCTGCCCACTTGAGATTGAATTGGTCTGAATGTGGAACCTGAACTAAAAGGATTGTTAATATATTTGTGTAATTTTCACCTTGTCTTTTATTCCTGATACAGTATTTTTATTTTTTATTGGACTGTCTTCTCTCTGTAGCACTTTGAGATTCTGCTGAATGAAAAGTGCTTTACAAATGCAATTTATTATTATTATTATTATTATTATTATTATTATTATTATTATTATTATTATTATTATTATTATTAATTTTTGCATTTCACAAATTCATCCTAAGGGCCAGACTGGACCCTTTGGCGGGCCAGATTTGGCGCCTGGGCCACATGTTTGACACCTGTGCTTTAATTCATGGCTTGCCCTTTAAAATCAAGCTAAATGTAAGATGTTTTAAGAAATATTAATGCACAAGTACGATATTTTTTAGGGATGACTGTAATTTAGTGCGAGGATCTACATCTGTTACATGGAAATCGAGGAGAGTTACTACAACAGGAATCAAATCCCATCCTTTCTTTGCTTTTAGTCTGTCTTTCCCACATTTCAATATGCAGATACATGTTTGCAAAAATCTGGCTTATCTCCATACGACCCCCGGGACGTAGCTTTCCCCGAAAAAACAAGAGCGCTGTTGAATTCTCAGCCCCTCTGAGTGATTCTATGGAAACAGTCTGACTATTGTTGGCTCATAATAAGATGATAATTTCTCTCCTTTCTTCAACTCTCTGTCTCTGCCTTTGATGCACACCAACATGTCGACATCTGAAAGTTGACAGATTCTGCTGGCATCGCGGTGATAAAACTGATGCTTTTTCTGTGACAAAGAGATCAATAAAAAAAAAAAATCAAGAAGGCCGGTTCATATCTAGACATGTTACAACACAAAACTGGAAAACAAAGCTGTGTGAGAGCTTATACTTTTGTTTCAAGAAATAAAACCCTGCGAGTATTTGCCTCATCAAGGATTTCTACCGAGCTCAAATAAGTGAGATTAAAATTAAACCCTAGATCAATATCTTCTATTTATATGTGGAAGCAGAGCTAATTTTCCTGCGCTTGACCTTGCAGGATCTACAGCAAAGCTTAAAGAAAATAAGAAAAACACAAGAAGTGGTTAGAGCAGTTTTTGTCAAAAGGAGGTATGTGAAATATTTTGGGAAAAATACATTTAATAAGTCAACATGTACTGAATACAAAAGAAATAATGAGAATTAATGCTGAAAAATACATTCATATAATACAACTGACACTTCAACTTTTATTGTCAATCATGTTGTTTAAACTTTGCCAATGTTTTAAGAACATTTCTATGTTATATTATTTAAGATGAGTTTATTTGAGTAATTAAGTAATTATTTTTGGCTGACGAAAGGTTAATTTATTAATTAATTAGTGCATTTTTGATCCTCTGATACAGTTCGTTTCTTTACTTTCTTGTTAAATTCCACTGGTATTTTCAGTTGAATAACCTCTCAGCTGGCATGTCTGTTTCTGCACATAATATCTGACACCATGGCAACGTGGCCCTATTGTTTATCTGTTGCTAGGTAACCCACTTCAATGATTCTGGGCATTGCTATTGTAAGGCTATTCTATTCCAAAATTACAAATATCTCCTAAAATACTGGTCCTATCAACTTGCCACTTTCGCTAGTCTCTTCCTTGACCATAAATACATAAATATGCCAAACTGTAGCTGTCAGCTCTGTATGGATTTTGTGTGATGCCCAAGACACACACAGAGTCCACTTCCCTTTTATAATATAGGATGACCAGTTCATTGATTTTTCTTTTCAATGGAAGAGGGGACTTTTCAGTTTATATTTTGCACACATTTACTTATAACAATCTGTTATTTTTAATATATTACATTAAATATCTGTTGTTTGTTTACAAAGTTTTGAAAATATAAACAGACACCATTGGCAGAGGAAGAAATTTTGCCTCATCTTTTTCAATCAATAATGCTGAAGTGAGAGTTGGGGGTACTTAAAAAAAAGTATATTTCAGGGGGTACTCCACTGTAAAAAGCTTGAGAACCACTGGTCTAAAATACATGTTCATTTCACATTACTTGTGATTTTATTAGTGATGTTAAACAATTACAATTTTGAATCATTAATCACAGGGTTGCTGTGGATTCATTTCCATTAATCACGATTAAACATCATTAATTTTTAATCTATATTAATCGCGTTTCATTTTGCATGAGCAAACAGACTCAAGAAAGAAGGGAATATATATATGTATATATGCACTTAACGTGTTTATAAAACACCTTTAACATTTTCAACAAAACAGCTTGCTAAAACTGTTCCGTCTTGGTTTTTTTGTCCTCATATTTCCATCCAGAGGACCAACATGCTGTTTAGTGTCTTCCATCTTTATGGGTTGGTTCTGCTGCCTGTCACTACCAGATCAACTGCCCATTTGTTCATGTGTGACGCTAACTCTACTTGGACAAACTGACCTAAATGCGTTGGCAGAGACATTCACAGTTAGTCTGTGCTCCAGATGGGTTAACTGCATTAAAAATTTTAATCAGTTTAATCATGATGATGGATTAATCTGTGTTAACACATTCATTTTGGCAGCCCTAGTTTTTATGTATATTTTATGTATGCTTCTTGGATATTTTTTGCCACTTATGGTCAAGGAACCAAATATGGCAACTTCATTAATCTTGATTTTTTTTACATGACAGTAAAAATTTTTGAAAATTTTCACAAAAGTAATAAAGTCTTGTTTTGTCTTGCAATAACAGACTAATATTGAGTATTTTTATGAGTGTTCTTTAAAGGGTTAATCCAGCTGTAGTTTTGACCATTGACCACAAAAACTGGTTATCCCTCTGGTATCCGGGTGAGCCTTTTAGGCACACTTTGCACTTCGTTTTAAAAAACTTCATATGATTTTTCACAATTTAAATAAAGTCAGAATTCAAAAGTTGTTCATTTTTGCATGATCTTTAAAATTCTGGCCACCAACTAAAATGTGCACATTGTAACAAAAGAAAATTACAAGACTAGCATCTGTCTCCCAAGTGTGCCAAAAACGCACTATTTCTTCCATTTGATATGTACGATTAGGGCTGACCTTGATTCACAAAAATAAAATCAAATTAGAGCAGAAAAACAAATCAATATATAATATTTAATAGTTTGATTTGTAGGTGTGCATTTTACGCACACTTGGTGACAGATGCTAGTATTTTTGAACATTTGACCCAGCGCCAAAAACAATAATGCAAATTAACCAATTTTGGAGTTAATCACTGACATATGACAGGCTGCAAAAATCAAATAATATGTAATCCACTTTTTATGTAGTATACTGAAAAAAATAATTTTTTTTTTTTGGTTTTTTGCATCCCAAAAAAAAAAGGTTTGTTTACATTACAAACACGGCATTTAAAGGGTAAAAAATATGACAATTATTGAGTATTTGGTATTTTTATTTACGGCTCAAGTTGATGAAATAGAAAAAAAGTGTAAAAGAATTAAAAACAAACTGTATGAAATTTTTTTTGGCATTATTCCACAAGTGTGCGAAAAAGGCACACTTGGTGCTTAGTAAGGGCCTTGCTGGACGGGATACCAGAGGGTTAAATATGTGACGTTTACAAAGTTTCGAAAATAAAAACAGACACCTTTGGTACAGGAAAAAATTTTACCTCATTTTTTCAATCAGTAACGCTGAAGCAAGAATTGAGGGTACTTTGCTTAAAAAAAAAAGTACATTTCATGGGGTACTCCACTGTAAAAAGTCTGAGAACCACTTGTTTAGAGGCTGTGCTTTAGCTCATCTTTCCTGCCTTTTTACGGTTTTCTAAATGCGATAGAAACTGTAGGAACAGTCTGGATCTCCCTGATACCGAATGCACATAAGGCAAAGGAAAGATGCAAATCCTAGACATCACAGGATACGCTAGCGCTGAGCTGGTTGTTGCAAGGAGCGTGGAGAGGGCATGACACTTACGTTCAAGGCATTCTTAGCAGCCTCCGCCTCTGATCGACTGTCAAAGCTGACAAACCCCACTGGCTGGGGAGACAAGAAGACAGAAGAAAAAGAAAGAAACATGGTTTAAGGCAGAAAACTGAGTCGGCATTTCTGTCTGAGTGACATAGACATGTTGCTTTTATTTCATTATTTCACTTCTTCTATCATAACCACCCTGCCTGCCTCTCTTTCACTTTTCTCGCTTCTGTTTATAAAAAGCAAGAGAAAAGAGAAAAGAGGGGGGTGAAACGCAGCTTGGACGCTTACATTTTACAAGCAGAGTTCATGGTTCGGCTCCCCTATGCCCAAAAAAGGGCAACGTGGGAGAGGGAAAGTACTAGGAGATAGAGAGGGGAGAAAAAAAAAGCTGAAAAAGGGAAAGAAATGAAGAGAGGAAAAGGACACAAAGGGAGGGGGTGGGAGGTGGGATGGGGTGGGGGTGGGGGTGGGGGGTCCCGGGAGGAAAAAACAAGAGAAAAAGAAGAAGAAAGAGGGAAGAAAAGGTTGAAGGTGAGACTAAAAAATCAAAAGAAAGAGAATCAAGGGAAGGGAGTGATGTTGAAAATGGTTTGGAGGACCTCCCTGTACAGGCCTGTTAGCCGCTAATACATTTCCCTTCACATCTATTTCACCTGCACTTGTTTTATATTCAGAGGACATCGCTTTGGAGCCGCTGTCCGCTGCAGTAAAAGGTGAAGCAAAGCAAAGAAAGTACAAAGATGGAGTTGGAAGCTGTCTGTTTCCTAACCAGTGCTGCAGATATGGGGAAAAAAAAACACAAAAAAACAAAAAAAAAAAACACCATCATCGCTGTGTGAGGAGAAAGTGAATTCTCTGAACATGTTTCTCCCGAGGGGTCACGCTGCTGCTGCTGCTGCGACTGATCTGAAAAAGCAGTGTAGGGTTATGGGAATTTTGTACAACCGACGAAGGAAAAGGAAAAAAAAAAAAAAAAAAAAAAAGAGCGAGTGAAGACGTCAGGAGGAAGAAGTGTAGCTGGAATATAAATAGAAAGGGTCTGAGTTCTGCCTCTTGCTATATATGGAGATGACTGTGTGTTCTTTGACTGCGGAGGAATAGATCGATTGATTTATGGGACGATTGTCATTGGCGTTGCTCACGACGACGGTCACAACGAGCACTTTGTGAGATCAGTTTGTGTAGAAAACGGGAATAATAATAATAATAACAGTTGTGGGACAGGGTGGAGTTTGTAAAGTCCAAAGTGCACAGAAACTAGGAGTGTGTATCGGCAAGAATCTGGTGATATGATACAAATCACAATACGAGGATCACAATACGATATATCACAATATATCATGATACTGTTAAAAAGGCATGTTTTTGTTTGTTTCTTTTTTTAAATGATTATTTCCTTGAAGAATTGAATTACACCCAGAAATCTGCACAAATACTAAACACATTTTTATTTGATCACAACAGGATCTAATGCTATATCACAAATTTTCCTGTGTTAAAACTTAAATTATGTTTTACAGACATTACAGTTTAAGATCCCGCTCAAATGTTCATATTCTATTAGCTAACAACTAACATCATAACATTATTTTTGTGCAATCCCAACAAAGGGATTAACATTATTTAATAAAAGAGTGTTAAATAACATAGATATAAATATAAACCAAAAATTAAAACAATAAAACAAAAATGAACCTCCACAATATCTGCATTTGAATAAATTCCGAAAAATATAGATACAGTACTTTGTAATATCAACACAATATTGTGAATGAAATATCACGATATATTGCAGAACCGATATCTCTTACACCCCTAACAGAAACACACTTATTCATTACATGTACAGACCACATGCTACACTTTAGCAGGACTGAATCTGGAATAGTGTAAACATTAGTCAGATATCGGATGACTAGTGTGTAAGGATATTATTGTCAGAAAATAGTCGAAGTCTGGTGTGCATCCTGGGACTTAACCCTATAATGCCAAACCGTATCATATTTGATATACATGAGTTTTGAAGCCCTCTACATGATGAGTGTCATATTTTTTGTCTTAAAAAACCTAATGTATACAATTAGATACATACAATACACAGATAATCCACCAGGGGGGAGGAATTCGTTCACCAGAGGCCTGTTCCAGTGACACTACAAGATGGTCATTAGTGGCTTTTCCATTGGACATCTGCTCAAAATGTTACCAATATTTACGAAATGTCGAAAAAAGAGAAGTGCGTAATGTCGGTTTTTCCATTAAATCACAAATGTGATGATTTGTTTAGTTATTATCGCAAGATGACACGAAGAGGTCATTCCATAAACGTGGCAACGAACGTAAATATGGTGTTGATTTACAGATAATTCATTATTTTTATTACTAGCGGTATTGTACCCGTGGTACCATTGTATGATAGCATGAGAGGCTAAAATGGCCCAGCATACATCACAACATTTCAATGTGGACATAAATTGTGCGTAGTAGATACTCAGGTAATGTTTCTATTCATTTGGCGAGTTTGGCGGCGATCGGGCCTGTGAAGATCTGTGGTGAGGTCAGACTCGCTTCGAGGTGAGCTGGGACCAGGTCTGTCGTAAGCTGGGACCCTGTTAAAATGGCCCAGCATACCTCACAACATTTGAATACGGACATAAAATTGTGTCTAGTAGATAGTCAGGTAATGTTTCTATTCATTCGGCCAGTTTGGCGGCGATCGTGGCCTTTGAAGGCTGAGGAAAACCCGTACAAACGCCCTCCTGTGCTGCAACATCGATCGGACGGACGGACACCGGATGGACACGGAACATGCACTATATTAGGTTAATTACACCTCTATCTCGTACTAAATTTAAAAATAATTGGGTTTCCTGGTGTGTCCACACATACGCGACATGTTTCTTCTTCTTTGCTTGGTGTACGTCTGTCAGCATCCGGTATTTTAATTCACCTGACTCTAGTTGCGAAGAAAGGTCTTTCCATCGCAGTTTTGCATGATATACCATTTGCACTACGCCCGAAAAAACCACCTCTTCCCAGCGCAAAAACTTTTAATCGAAAAATGAGACTTGGCAAAATTGCGATTTTTCCATTAGGTAAATTTTTATGCGCAAGTTATATTTGCGCAATTGAAAAGTCAATGGAAAAGCGACTACTAATGAGGAAGGAGGCCAGGAACTTTACCAGTTTTGAAAAAGAATTACCAATTTGTTAGACATGTTTGTGTTCTATTATGTTTTGTTTGTTCAAAAATATTATATTTGAGCATTGAGACCTGATGTATCAAATATGATACAAAATTGAAACTCATACATGAAAATTGATATTTGAAAAAACAAATCTGGGGGGGTGTTCAGAAGGACCAATAAAGGCTCCAATTTCAAAGAACTGGAATTTTCTGTCAATGATTTAATGGTTCAGGCTTTACAGGATTAACTTCCCAAAATAAGAATGGTGGTCTTTGAGAGGGATCGCATTGGAATTAGGCATCTATTTACACATTTTCAAGGTTAAATTCAAGCACTTTTAACCCACAAAGACCTAGTGCGAATTTTGTGGCAGTTTCCAAATGAATTTTTCTCTCTATTTAACTTTTCTTAAATGATTTATCACCATTTATTACAATAGTATTTTCAGTATTTTTGCATTTTCCATGTGTAAATCCTGTATTTTCCTATATTTAATTTAGACGTTCATGAAAACCCACAGTAGATTCAAGGGTTATTATATCAAAATACAGAAAACTGCACAAAAACTGACTTTTTGACTGACTTTCAATATCAGAATTTAAAACCAAGTGCGTCCATCCACTGTCATTGATCCAACTCTATGGGTTTTACTGGTGAATCAATGTTGCAGAAGATGACAGTGTTTCCATGGTAATATGGAGCTTCAGAACGTCATCTGAGTCACATCTGATGACCATGAAAAGACGACAAACTGTATTTTACACCAATTATTTCAACATATTAATAGGTTTAGTGGTTCGGAACTTATTAAACATTTAGATCCGTAGATGATTTTGGTTCCAGTAGCTGCTTGGGTCTTTATGGGTTAATGGTCATCTTCACATTTTTCCAGCACTGGGTTAAAATACATATGTCCAAAAATACATATACTCATGATTATTAGTTCACTTTTATCACAGTGATGTACACTGTATTATGCTCTAAGCAGCTAAAATTATGTTTCATAATAGCAAAACACTTTTTTTTTTTTTTTCCGAAAAAGGCCCAATCACACAATACCAAAGATTAACCCGTAAAGACCCAGTGTTACTTTTATGGCAGCTCCCAAATGAATTTTTCCTCTATATTTAACCTTCCTTAAGTAATTTATCATCATTTATTGTCATATTATCCAGTGAAATTCCGGTATTTTCTTGTATTTAATTTACTGATCATGTAGATGTTCATAAAAGCTCAGATTAAAGTTAAGGGTTATTATGTCAAAAACAGAGAAAACTGATGAAAAGGTTAGTTTTTCCGCAAAAATACTGCTAACTGAATGTAAAAACAAGTGTGTCCATCCACTGTCATTGATCCAACTCCATGGGTTTTACTGGTGACTCAATGTTGTAGAAGATGACGGTGTTTCCATGGTAACTACGGAGCCTCTGAACGTCCATATGAGTCATATCTGATGACAATGAAAAGATGACAAACTGTATTTTACACCAATTATTTCAACATATTAATAGGTTTAGTGGTTCAGAACTTATTAAATAGTTTAGATCAGTAATGGTTTTGGACGATGGTGGCTGTTTGGGTCTTCAAGGGTTAAGTAAACAGTAGAAGAAATAGAACATCCTGTAACTGTTTTCCCATTTGAAGTGGATGCGATGTATTTTTCCACAGATTAGGATGAGGAATCATTTGCTCACATCAGTCCACAGTATGTGTTGTAATACCGGATATTTTATCATCCTGTCATAGTATCAGCTACTGCAGAAACATGGCAGACTCCATGGAAGCAACGACACATATAATAAGCTCACTGTGAGGCAACAAAAACACAATAATTCTTATTTTAGCCCATAAAGACCCAAACAGCCACTGCTGATCAAAACCATCCACTGATCTAAATGTTTAATAACTTCTTAACCACTAATCCGATTAATACATGTAAATAATTGGTGTAAAATACAGTTTGTCATCTTTTCATGGTCATCAGATATGACCCATTTGGACGTTCAGAGGCTCTGTAGTTACCATGGAAACACTGTCATCTTCTACAACACTGATTTACCATAACAACCCATGGAGTTGGATCAATGACAGTGGATGGAAATGGTTGTTTTCATGTTCAGTTAATGACATATTTTACTGAAAGTCACTTTTTTCAGTTTTCTCTGTTTCCTGATATAATAAACCTCAACTCTAATCTGAGCTTTTATGATCAGTGAATTAAATATAGTGAAAATACCTGGTTTTCGCTGGGTAATATTACAATAAATGGTAACAAATTACTTAGAAAGGTTAACCCTTTCATGCATGAACTATGAGAACTTTAGTCCACTTTTTTTTTTTTTTGAGTGATTTTATTCCTCTAAGCATGAAAAAAAAATGCAATTGATTTTTTTTTTTTTTTTTTTTTATGAACCTATTTTTCGTGGAGTTACAAAAATGTCCACTCATCTGGACACCATGCATTTAAATTTTGAAGCAAATAAACATTTATTTAAAAAAAAAATCATTATCAGAAAGTGATAAACTGTGTGAAAACTATGAAATAAAAACATTTTTAATGCCACTAATTGCTAAATTGCTAGTTTTCCCAAATTTTATCATACTCTAATATTAGTTATTACTTTTCATGGAGATAATATCTTCCTGAGACCCAAGAAATTGACAGTTTTAGCTTTTTTACTTAAAAAAAATTGTCTTAATTGGAAACTGCATAATGCAATAGTTTTTTCAGATACATTTTTGGAATTATTTTTATTGATTGATTGATTTTTTTAATGGAATGTCCTTCGCAATAGACAGAATTTTTAAACTGAAACTGTCAAACTTATGTCCCCTACAGAGGACAAAATGTATTGCTGGGTTTCAGGAAGATATGCAAAAGAAACCCCCCAAAAAAAACCTTTTTTTCCCCAGAAAACTGTTAATTACAGTCTAATAACAATTAGCAATTGATTTACACTAAAACATATTACTGCAGATCAGGTTTATCAAGAACAGCAAAGTTACAGTAATTGTATGAATTGAAGTGTTTGGGATGATGCACGAGTGTCCACTGTGTTGTCTGATATGGAACTAAAACAACAAAACCCATGAATATACAAGAGAACAACTGTCCACTGGAGTGACCACTGTGCATGAAAGGGTTAAATACAGAGAAAAAAAAAATCATTTTGGTACTACAATAAAAGTAACACTGGGTCTTTATGGGTTAATGATATATTTGCTGAGAAAGTCACTTTTTGTTCATTTTTTTCTATTTCTGATATAATAACCCTCAACTTTAATCTGAGCTTTTATGAACATCTACATGATCAGTTAATAAAATAGAGGATAATACCTGACTATCCCTTAAAAAATGCTAAATTCAGAGGGTAATATTATAATAAATGGTAATAAATCACTTAAAGGTTAAATCTAGAAAAAAAATTCATTTGGGAACTGCCATGAAAGTATCACTGGGTCTCTATGGGTTAATGATATATTTGCTGAAAAAGTCACTTTTTGTTCATTTTCCTCCGTTTCTGATATAATACCCGCAACTTTAATCTGAGCTTTTATGAACACCTACATGATCAGTAAATTAAATACAAGAAAATACCTGATTTTCACTGAAAAATATAAAGTACAGAGGATAATATTATAATAAATGATACAATAAATCACTTAACAAAGGTTAAATGTCGAGAAAAATTCATTTGGGACGTGCCATAATAGTATCACTAGGTCTCTATGGGTTAAGCTGATTGCACACTAATAAAAACATAATTATGATATTACGTCAAATGCTTTTTTAGACTGGTCATTATTTAAAAATGCCTGCAGCAAAAATAGTAGCAGCGTTAGTCAGAAGCAACGCATTAATCTGAGCAGTCGCTAAAGATAACCACACTAAACTGAACTGGATGATTTGAAAATATGAGGTTTACTGAAACAGATGATAATTAGTTTTTAAAGCTTTTGGCACTACTTCCTAACACACAAAAAAAAAGAAAAAAAGAAATAAATGAAGAAGAAAATTCCCAAACCGTGCAAAGGGATTTTACTTGTTGCAAAGAATTTCACTTCTAGAAAAAAGCTTTCCTTTGTTCTTAGTTTTTAAGGTTTTACTTTGAGCATATTGGATCTAATTCGGCTAAACCCTTCTAATGAGCGTGTCATGTCTTTATGGGATATGGCGTAATGTGCTAATAAGTACACTGACATGAAGCTAAATTGCTTAACTCTGAACATGGACACCTGCCAGCTGAGCTCATTTTCAGTCCTGAACCCCTGGAGGCTAAACTCAACGTCAGTTCTGCTCTTGTCAAAATGCTTCCTTTGACACCTCAAAATTCTTCTCTGTCTCCCCTCCCATCTCTGTACATCCCACCGGAGTTGACTGACTGTGACTATAAGAAGAGTATCTGATTGCCAAAGGCAAGTTGGTGCAACACTTTTTCCTATCCCCCCTGCCAGTAAACTTTTTTCTTTTCTTTCTATTCCAGGTACTTCCTGATGAAAGGTGCTAATCCTTCATAGTCAACAGCCCAATAACACCAAGGGGGGGGGAAGGAGTAAGGAGAGACGAAAAAGAATTAAAGGTGTTGATGTGCAAGAAATAGTGCAATGCAAACAGTAAAAGCAGGATGAACGGCTGACTGACGCCTTCATTCACTTTAGTGTCTTTGCTGTGAAACATAGTGTTCAGTGTGTGTCTGCAGCGTACCTGTTTAGAGGTGAGTTTTATCAAGGAGCCTTCATAGCCCTGAAACAAAAGCAAAACAGGCAATTAACAAGGAAAACAGACTTAATTTGAAAGTAAATGAGCAGATATTCCAGTCACTTTAACCCTTTATAAGACACTCATAAATACTCCTTAAGTTCAAAATAAACATTACTGAGTTTCTTGGGAAAACCACAGTAAATTATTATAATTGTATAACAAATCAAAGTGGTTTCTTGGTACATTTCCAGATGCTAAGCTAATGTAACCATGACAATTCAGCATAAAGACAGAAAAGAATGAAGAATAAGGACAAATCTGGAAACTGAACTAAAATAAAACAAGATAGTGACAAATACATGGTAACCTTTATATACTTTTACAGGGTGGGGAAGCAAAATTTACAATGAACATTAGTTGTTTTTTCTCAGCAGGCACTGTGTCAATTGTTTTGAAACCAAACATATATTGATGTCATAATCATACCTAACACTATTATCCATACCTTTTCAGAAACTTTTGCCCATATGAGTAATCAGGAAAGCAAACGTCAAAGAGTGTGTGATTTGCTGAATGCACTCGTCACACCAAAGGAGATTTCAAAAATAGTTGGAGTGTCCATAAAGACTGTTTAGAATGGAAAGAAGAGAATGACTATGAGCAAAACTATTACGAGAAAGTCTGGAAGATACTATTAAAGAAGAATGGGAGAAGTCGTCACCCGAATATTTGAGGAACACTTGCGCAAGTTTCAGGAAGCGTGTGAAGGCAGTTATTGAGAAAGAAGGAGGATACATAGAATAAAAACATTTTCTATTATGTACATTTTCTTGTGGCAAATAAATTCTCATGACTTTCAATAAACTAACTGGTCATACACTGTCTTTCAATCTCTGCCTCAAAATATTGTAAATTTTGCTTCCCCACCCTGTATATTTCTTGACTTAGTATCTTATTATCTTGTGGCGATGGTGTCATTTTTATGGTATAACAAGTACTTTTACAGCAAAACTAAAACACTTTCATTAATTCTGACATGTTATCAGTCGGTAAACATCTAAAACAGGGGTCTCAAACATGCGGCCCGGGGGCCAAATGCGGCTGCCAAAGGTTCCAATCCGGCCTGTGGGATGAGTTTGGATTCCATAGTCAAGGCCGTCGAACTCATTTTAGTTCAGGTTCCACGTACAGACCTATATGATGTCAAGTAAAATAATAGCATAATAACCTACAAAAAAATAATGATTCCATATTTTGTTCTCGGTTTGATGTGAAAAAAATATTACATTATGCCGATAAACTTCAAATTTTTGTCTGTTTTAGTGCAAAAAATAACATTACATTATGAAAATATTTACATTTACAAACTATCCTGTAACAATAAAATGTGAATAACCTGAACAAATATGAACAACTGGAAATGTCTAAAGAAAATCCAGCACAATTTTAACCATTTTCTGCCTGTTATTAAGTGTTTAATGTCTTTGTAGATATGATCCATAATGCACATGTAGAAATGATAAGTTGAGGCACAGTATGGTTAACCATACTATCCAGCAAGGCCTTTACTAAGCACCAAGTGTGCCTTTTTGGCACACTTGTGGAATAAGTCAAAAAAAAATTTCATATAGTTTGTTTTTAATTCTTTTACACTTTTTTCTATTTCATCAACTTGAGCTGTAAATAAAATACCAAATACTCAATAACTGTCACATTTTTAACCCTTTAAATGCCGTGTTTGTAATCTAAACAAACCATTTTTTTGGATGCAAAAAACACTAAAAATTATTTTTTTTCAATATACTACAAAAAGTGGATCACATATTACTTGATTTTTTCATCCTGGCATATGTCAATGATTAACTCCAACATTGGTTAATTTGCATTATTATTTTTGGTGCTAGGTCAAATGTTCAAAAATACTAGCATCTGTCACCAAGTGTGCCAAAAATGCACACCTATAAATCAAAGTATTAAATATTATATATTGATTGATTTTTCTGGTCCAATTTGATTTTATTTTTGTAAATCAAGGTCAGCCCTAATCATACAAATCAAATAGAGGAAATCGTGCGTTTTAGGCACACTTGGGAGACAGATGCTAGTCTTGTAATTTTCTTTTGTTTACAATGTGCAATTTTTAGTTGGTGGGCAGATTTTAAAGATCATGCAAAAATGAACAACTTTTGAATTCTAACCTTATTTAAATTGTGAAAAATCATATGAAGTTTTTTAAAACGAAGTGCAAAGTGTGCCTAAAAGGCTCACCCGGATACCGGAGGGTTAAAATTGCGCTTATTTTTCTTAAGAAATTTCAGTTTTTTCAGGTTATTCACATCTTTTTTGTTTGGATAGTTTATAAAATTAGTATTTTCATAATTTAATGTGTTTTTTGCACTAAAACAAACACAAAAATTTGGAGTTGTCATTATTTATGAGTTATTTATTATTTTACTGGTCTGGCCCACTGGAGATCAAATTGGGCTGAATGTGGGACCTGAAAGAAAATGAGTTTGAGACCCCTGATCTAAA
>NW_021941735.1:0-2500 GCF_902148855.1 Sphaeramia orbicularis
CACGTGCTTTCTCTTTTTGTTAATCCTTTTGTACTTTGAGAACTTCTGTTAAATAAATCTTTTTTTTGACCACTGACAATTGGGTCTCGTGCATTTGGGTCCACACCAAGAGTCGAGTCGTAACACTTTCAGCTCAGTCCCTAATAAATAAATAATAATATATAGGATTATAGGTGTGTGCATAAATATATATATATATATATATATATATATATATATATATATATATATATATATATATATGTATGGTTATTGATGTATATATAAGGTTATAGGTTTTTATTGATGGTACATGTGTAATAACTGTTGTTTCTGTTAATTGTATATATCTAATAACAGTTTTGTTGACAGTATATATGTCCTAACTGTTGTTGTTGTTTGTTTATATATTTGTTTTTTTGTTTCTATCCTTTAATCCTAATCTGATCCCAGTCCGTCCTTAATCCAGGTTTTGTTTTTCACATTCTCTTTGTTTTCAGTCGAACATGGATCTTCTAATCCTGTGCTCTGATTGGCCGGCTGAGCGGAAGCTGCAGGTTACCATGGTGATGGGACTGATGCTGCTGGGGAACAGACCCCTTCAGGGACTGTGGGACGTTTCAGATGAGGGGGGCAGTAGTGGGGAAAAAAAAAAAAGGACCTGACAAGTCAGACCACTGGGGGGGGGGGGGGTAGTGGACCTGATAAGTCAGACCACTGGGGGGGGGGACTACACCAGAGTTAGGACAGACCAGACTGATCTGAGTTCAGCTCACATAGTCTTAGACTGGGACTTAAACTCTGACCCCCCCCCCCCCAGTCTGGGTCTACTCCAGGTTTAAACCTGTTAAAGGTGCTTTGGTTTGTTTGATATTTGTTTACTCCTGGTAGATTGTGTTTGGTTCTTTTTCACCCCCATAAGCTGGTGTTGAACTGAACCCAGGTCCTTCTGTCTGTGAGGTACCAGGTCTGTCCACTGTGTCCCCCATGACAACAGCCCTCATGTGTCTGTACTGTGGCTCTTACCCCACTGCGCTGGGGGGGCTTCCATCCATACCCCATCTATGCCCCATCCATACCCCATCTATGCCCCATCCATACCCCATTTATGCCCCATCCATACCCCATCTATGCCCCATCCATACCCCATCTATGCCCCATCCATACCCCATTTATGCCCCATCCATACCCCATCTATGCCCCATCCATACCCCATCTATGCCCCATCCATACACCATCTATGCCCCATCCATACCCCATCTATACCCCATCCATACCCCATCTATACCCCATCTATACCCCATCCATACCCCATCTATGCCCCATCCATACCCCATCTATGCCCCATCCATACCCCATCTATGCCCCATCCATACCCCATCTATACCCCATCCATACCCCATCTATGCCCCATCCATACACCATCTATACCCCATCCATACCCCATCTATACCCCATTTATGCCCCATCCATACCCCATCTATGCCCCATCCATACCCCATTTATGCCCCATCCATACCCCATCTATACCCCATCCATACCCCATCTATGCCCCATCCATACCCCATCTATGCCCCATCCATACCCCATCTATGCCCCATCCATACCCCATTTATGCCCCATCCATACCCCATCTATGCCCCATCCATACCCCATTTATGCCCCATCCATACCCCATCTATGCCCCATCCATACCCCATCTATGCCCCATCCATACCCATCTATGCCCCATCCATACCCCATCTATGCCCCATCCATACCCCATCTATGCCCCATCCATACACCATCTATACCCCATCCATACCCCATCTATGCCCCATCCATACACCATCTATACCCCATCCATACCCCATCTATACCCCATTTATGCCCCATCCATACCCCATCTATGCCCCATCCATACCCCATCCATACCCCATTTATGCCCCATCCATACCCCATTTATGCCCCATCCATACCCCATTTATGCCCCATCCATACCCCATCTATGCCCCATCCATACCCCATCTATACCCCATCCATACCCCATCTATGCCCCATCCATACCCCATCTATGCCCCATCCATACCCCATCTATACCCCATCCATACCCATCTATACCCCATCCATACCCCATCTATGCCCCATCCATACCCCATCTATGCCCCATCCATACCCCATCTATGCCCCATCCATACCCCATTTATGCCCCATCCATACCCCATCTATACCCCATCCATACCCCATCTATGCCCCATCCATACCCCATCCATGCCCCATCCATACCCCATCCATACCCCATCTATGCCCCATCCATACCCCATTTATGCCCCATCCATACCCCATCTATGCCCCATCCATACCCCATTTATGCCCCATCCATACCCCATCTATGCCCCATCCATACCCCATCTATGCCCCATCTATGCCCCTCTTTTCTTTGTCCTATCTTTGAGGCTACTGGCCCTTTAAGAGAGGAAGTGAACAGGATGAGCCCACACCCTCCCCCCTCCCCTCCCCCTCCACATCCACATCCAGCCCC
>NW_021941735.1:10000-61686 GCF_902148855.1 Sphaeramia orbicularis
TTCTGTACTGTTTGTGTGGGTTCCTTCTGTTCTGTTTGTGTTGGTTCTTCTGTTCTGTTAGTGTGGGTTCTTCTGTTCTGTTTGTGTTGGTTCCTTTTGTTCTGTTTGTCGGTCGTCCTTTTCTGTTTGTGCGGGTTCTTGTGTTCGGTTTGCGTGGGTTCTTCTGTTTGGGTGGGTTTCTTCTTTTTGTGGGGGTTCTTTCTGTTCTGTTTGTGTGGGTTCCTTCTGTTGTGTTTGTCGGTTCTTCTGTTCTGCTTGTGTGGGTTCTCCTGTTCTGCTTGTGTGGGTTCTTCTGTTCTGTGTGTGGGTTCTTCTGTTCTGTGTGTGGGCTCTTCTGTTCTGTGTGTGGGTTCTTCTGTTCTGTGTGTGGGCTCTTCTGTTCTGTGTGTGGGTTCTTCTGTTCTGTGTGTGGGTTCTTCTGTTCTGTGTGTGGGTTCTTCTGTTCTGTTTGTGTGGGTTCTTCTGTTCTGTGTGTGGGTTCTCCTCCTCTTTCTGATGGTTCTTGTTGTTCTATGTTCCGTCTGTTTCAGGGATGATGGTCAGTCTGGAGTGTCTCAGAGAAACTCCTCTCCTCAGTATCAAACAGCAGCTGTTCACTGAGGCCAGGAAGTACCCACTGTACCACCTGCTGCAGGTACCACGACCTCTGACCTCTGACCCTGACCCTTAACCCTGACCCTGTTCCTAAGCCTAACTCTGCCTTCTGGTTGAACAGGAGGAGTCATGTTACATTTTTGTGGGCGTGACTCAGGAAGCAGAGAGGGAGGAGTTTTATGACGAGACACGGCGTCTCTGTGACCTTCGACTGTTTCATCCAATCCTGAAGGTCATCGAACCACTGGGCAACCGGGAGGAGAAGATCCTGAACCGGGAGATAGGTAAGACCTGATCCTGAACCAGGACAGAGGTAAGACCTGACCCTGAACCGGGACAGAGGTAAGACCTGATCCTGAACCGGGAGAGAGGTAAGACCTGACCCTGAACCGGGAGAGAGGTAAGACCTGACCCTGAACCAGGAGATAGGTGAGACCTGATCCTGAACCAGAACAGAGGTAAGACCTGACCCTGAACCGGGAGAGAGGTAAGACCTGACCCTGAACCAGGAGATAGGTAAGACCTGATCCTGAACCAGGACAGAGGTAAGACCTGACCCTGAACCGGGACAGAGGTAAGACCTGACCCTGAACCGGGACAGAGGTAAGACCTGATCCTGAACCGGGAGAGAGGTAAGACCTGACCCTGAACCGGGAGAGAGGTAAGACCTGACCCTGAACCAGGAGATAGGTAAGACCTGATCCTGAACCAGAACAGAGGTAAGACCAGGCCCTGAACCAGGAGATAGGTAAGACCTGATCCTGAACCAGGACAGAGGTAAGACCTGACCCTGAACCGGGACAGAGGTAAGACCTGACCCTGAACCGGGACAGAGGTAAGACCTGATCCTGAACCGGGAGAGAGGTAAGACCTGATCCTGAACCGGGAGAGAGGTAAGACCTGACCCTGAACCGGGAGAGAGGTAAGACCTGACCCTGAACCAGGAGATAGGTGAGACCTGATCCTGAACCAGAACAGAGGTAAGACCTGATCCTGAACCAGAACAGAGGTAAGACCAGGCCCTGAACCAGGAGATAGGTAAGACCTGATCCTGAACCAGGACAGAGGTAAGACCTGATCCTGAACTGGGACAGAGGTAAGACCTTTACTTACTGAACACCCAACCCAGTCCTTTAGGGCCCATGTCATACCCAACACCCTTCAACATCTCAGGTTCAAACAGATCTTATCAGGATCAAGTCCTCAAGGAGTGAAACTGAAAGAACCAAAAACTCCAGAAAACACAGAACCATCCATGAAACTCTGAAACACACAAGGTCAGACTAGGACCTGAGTCCATCTGCAGGTCAGACTAGGACCTGAGTTCAGGGTAGACGAGTCCTCAGGTCAGACTAGGACCTGAGTCCAGGGTAGACAAGTCCTAAGGTCAGACTAGGACCTGAGTGCAGGGTAGACAAGCCCTCAGGTCAGACTAGGACCTGAGTCCATCTGCAGGTCAGACTAGGACCTGAGTCCAGGGTAGACGAGTCCTAAGGTCAGACTAGGACCTGAGTGCAGGGTAGACAAGTCCTCAGGTCAGACTAGGACCTGAGTCCATCTGCAGGTCAGACTAGGACCTGAGTCCATCTGCAGGTCAGACTAGGACCTGAGTCCATCTGCAGGTCAGACTAGGACCTGAGTCCATCTGCAGGTCAGACTAGGACCTGAGTCCAGGGTAGACGAGTCCTAAGGTCAGACTAGGACCTGAGTGCAGGGTAGACAAGTCCTCAGGTCAGACTAGGACCTGAGTCCATCTGCAGGTCAGACTAGGACCTGAGTCCATCTGCAGGTCAGACTAGGACCTGAGTCCAGGGTAGACGAGTCCTCAGGTCAGACTAGGACCTGAGTCCATCTGCAGGTCAGACTAGGACCTGAGTCCATCTGTAGGTCAGACTAGGACCTGAGTCCATCTGCAGGTCAGACTAGGACCTGAGTCCGTCTGCAGGTCAGACTAGGACCTGAGTCCAGGGTAGATGAGGTGTCCTGGGTTCGACTCACCCGTCCTGGTCCCTGTCTGCAGGTTTTGCTATCGGAATGCCCATCTGTGAGTTCGAGATGATGAAGGACCCAGAGGTTCAGGACTTCCGACGCTCCATACTGAGCGTGTGCAGAGAGGCCATGGAGGAGAGAGAAGGGGGCGGGGCCCACAGCCAGGCGCTCTACGTTTACCCCCCCAACGTGGAATCGAGCCCCCAGCTGCCACAGCACATCTACAGCAAACTGGACAAAGGTACGTTCCGACCGAAGGTACCTGAAGAAGTACCCTGGACTTCCAATAAAACCCTTTAGACCAAACCCATGTGGACCCCAGATCAGGACCAGGACTTCTGCTCCGGTCCCACAGTCCACCAGTCCTGTCCACTGAAACCTGTTCTAACCCTCTAACCTGAGGACTAACCTGTACCGTACATCTGACTGAACCTGAAGGGGACCACCTGAAGGGGACCGCCATGGGGTCACTGGTCCATCCAGACCCCTGGTGACCACCCACAGACCTCAGAAGGAGCAGAACCCACCTTTAACATACAAAGCCAATGATACTTAGAGTGATCCAGGTCATCATCCACCTGGAGCAGGACTCCACCCTTTAAGGACTGTTGGAGGAACTGCTCCGTCAAGTCAGGGGGACCACAACATCTGGAACCAGCACTGATGGACCTGAGAGGGAACTGGACCAGAAACCTCCAACTGGGACTAGCATGATGATACCATGAACTGTCAGGGTGGGGTGGGGGGGCTACACCTGTGGGTACAGGTGGAGAACCTACAGCTGTGGGTACAGGTGGAGAACCTACACCTGTGGGTACAGGTGGAGAACCTACAGCTGTGGGTACAGGTGGAGAACTTACAGCTGTGGGTACAGGTGGAGAACCTACAGCTGTGGGTACAGGTGGAGAACCTACACCTGTGGGTACAGGTGGAGAACCTACACCTGTGGGTACAGGTGGTAACCTAAATCTACAGACTGGGACAGGCTGACCAGCAGACCCCCTCCCATGTGGTAGCTGAGGGTCCAGACTCACATGTATCAAATGGGGTCCTTCAGAGGTCAGCATTTGTAACCACACCTTCTACCTGTCTGTGTGTGTGTGTGTGTGTGTCTGTCTGTCTGTCTGTGTGTGTCTGTCTGTCTGTCTGTGTGTGTGTCTGTCTGTCTGTGTGTCTGTCTGTGTGTGTGTCTGTCTGTCCTTCTGTGTGTGTGTGTGTGTGTGTGTGTGTGTCTGTCTGTGTGTCTGTCTGTGTGTGTGTGTCTGTCTGTCCTTCTGTGTGTGTGTGTGTGTGTCTGTCTGTCTGTCTGTGTGTCTGTCTGTCTCCACAGGCAGGTTAATCGTGACCATCTGGGTGATCGTGTCTCCATCCAACTCCAAACAGAAGTACACTCTGAAGGTAACAGCACCACTGCCTGGACTGTGCACCTTACTCCAGATCTCACACCTGCACCTGCACCTGTACCTGCACCTGCACCTGTACCTGTACCTGTACCTGTACCTGTTCTGACTGTCTGTGTTCCTGTCTCCAGGTGAGTCATGACAGTTTACCTGAACAGCTGATCGCAGAGTCCATCAGGAAGAAAAGTCGATCCATGCACCTGTCGCCTCAGCAGCTCCGCCTCTGTGTCCAGGAGTACCAGGGACAGTACATTCTAAAGGTACACCTGTGCACCTGACCCACCTTTTCATCTGTCTCACCTCTCTATCTGTCTCACCTGTCTGTCTGTCTGTCTCACCTGTCTGTCTGTCTCACCTGTGTCTCTTTCTCTCCTCAGGTGTGTGGCTGTGATGAGTACCTGTTGGAGAAGTATCCTCTCAGTCAGTACAAGGTAACACCTGTGAACCAAACCTCATCTTCACCTGTCTGTCTGTCTGTCTGACCTGTCTGACCTGTCTGTCTGTCTGCAGTACATCCGCTCCTGCATCATCGTGGGTCGTCTTCCTCACCTCATGCTGGTCTCTAAAGACAGTCTGTACTCTCAGCTGTCTGTCTGTCTGCCTGTCTGTCTGTCTCACCTGTCTGACCTGTCTGTCTGTCTGCAGTACATCCGCTCCTGCATCATCGTGGGTCGTCTTCCTCACCTCATGCTGGTCTCTAAAGACAGTCTGTACTCTCAGCTGTCTGTCTGTCTGACCTGTCTGTCTGTCTCACCTGTCTGTCTGCAGTACATCCGCTCCTGCATCATCGTGGGTCGTCTTCCTCACCTCATGCTGGTCTCTAAAGACAGTCTGTACTCTCAGCTGTCTGTCTGTCTGCCTGTCTGTCTGTCTCACCTGTCTGACCTGTCTGTCTGTCTGCAGTACATCCGCTCCTGCATCATCGTGGGTCGTCTTCCTCACCTCATGCTGGTCTCTAAAGACAGTCTGTACTCTCAGCTGTCTGTCTGTCTGACCTGTCTGTCTGTCTCACCTGTCTGTCTGCAGTACATCCGCTCCTGCATCATCGTGGGTCGTCTTCCTCACCTCATGCTGGTCTCTAAAGACAGTCTGTACTCTCAGCTGCCGGCCTCTGGCTTCGTCACGCCCTCCTACAGGTAAACTCCTTTGTCCCGGTCCTTCCTGTGTACGGTCCAATCACAGCGCGGTCACATGTTTCACAGGCGTGTTGTGTGTGTTTCAGTCGTCGGACTCCTCAGCCGTCTCCCTGTCCGGGTGGAGGCGACGGTTCTCCTGCTCGTTCTCTGTGGGCGTTCAACACTCTGCTCCGAGTCCGACTGCTGTGTGCCACATATGTGAACGTCAACATCAGGGACATCGACAAGGTGAGACACCTGAGGATACACCTGTACACACCTGAGGATACACCTGAGGATACACCTGTACACACCTGTAGACACCTGAGGATACACCTGAGGATACACCTGTACACACCTGAGGATACACCTGAGGATACACCTGTACACACCTGAGGATACACCTGTACACACCTGTAGACACCTGAGGACACACCTGAGGATACACCTGAACACACCTGAACACACCTGTACACACCTGAGGATACACCTGTACACACCTGAGGATACACCTGAGGATACACCTGTACACACCTGAGGATACACCTGAGGATACACCTGAACACACCTGAGGATACACCTGAGGATACACCTGTACACACCTGAACACACCTGAGGATACACCTGTACACACCTGAGGATACACCTGAACACACCTGAGGATACACCTGTACACACCTGAACACACCTGAGGATACACCTGAACACACCTGTAGACACCTGAGGATACACCTGAACACACCTGTAGACACACTTGTAGAGAATAGAATAGAACTGAATGGAACTGAAGTGGTTTTAACATTTTGTGTGTCTGTTGTGTGTTTGTCTGTTGTGTGTTTGTATGTTGTGTGTATGTTTGGGTGTAGATTTATGTGAGGACAGGTATTTATCACGGCGGAGAACCACTGTGTGACAACGTAAACACACAAAGAGTCCCCTGTTCAAACCCCAGGTAATACACAACTACAGACACACAACCACAGACACACAACTACAGACACACAACCACAGACACACAACCACAGACACACAATGACCCAATCGAAGTTGATCCCATATTAAAGTCAATTACACGCTGCTTGAAAACATGTTGAAATCCATTTTGTATTGGTATTGGATGTGTGGTCACCATGTGGACCCTGTGGACCATGTGGACCCTGTGGACCATGTGGACCATGTGGGCCCTGTGGACCATGTAGACCCTGTGGTCACCATGTGGACCCTGTGGACCATTTAGACCCTGTGGTCACCATGTGGACCCTGTGGACCATTTAGACCCTGTGGTCACCAGGTGGACCCTGTGGACCCTGTAGACCCCCCTCTGGACTGAACACAGAACACAGAGGAGCCTGTTTACTGGTGCTTGGTACTGTTGCCGTTTCCATGGTAACCCAGCTCAAACTCCACCCCCTGTGTGTGTGTGTGTGTGTGTGTGTGTGTGTGTGTGTGTGTGTGTGCAGGTGGAATGAGTGGCTGACCTATGACATGTACCTGGCAGACCTGCCCCGATCAGCCCGCCTCTGCCTGTCAATCTGCTCTGTGAAGGGAAGGAAAGGAGCCAAGGAGGTAGGTGGGAGGAGCTAGAGGAGGAGGATGGAGGTAGAGGAGGGAGGAGCTAGAGGAGGAGGGATGAGTTAGTGCAGGAAGGATGAGTTAGAGGAGGGAGGAGCTAGAGGAGGAGGAGCTAAAGGAGGAGGGAGGAGCTAGTGCAGGAGGGAGGAGCTAGAGGAGGAGGAGCTGAAGGAGGAGGGAGGAGCTAGTTCAGGAGGGAGGAGCTAGAGGAGGAGGAGCTAGAGAAGGAGGGAGTGGAGGAGGGAGGAGCTAGAGGAGGATGGAGGAGCTTTTGGAGGAGGAGGGAGGAGCTATGGAGGAGGGAGGAGCTAGAAGAGGATGGAGGAGCTAGTGGAGGAGGAGGGAGGAGCTATGGAGGAGGGAGGAGCTAGTGACATGTCTGTCTGTCTGTCCTTCTACCTGTCTGTCTGTCTGTCCTTTTACCTATCTGTCTGTCCTTCTACCTGTCTGTCTATCCTTCTACCTGTCTGTCTGTCCTTCTATCTGTCTGTCTGTCCCTCTACCTGTCTGTCTGTCCTTCTACCTGTCTGTCTATCCTTCTACCTGTCTGTCTGTCCTTCTATCTGTCTGTCTGTCCCTCTACCTGTCTGTCTGTCCTTCTACCTGTCTGTCTGTCCTTTTACCTATCTGTCTGTCCTTCTATCTGTCTGTCTGTCCTTCTACCTGTCTGTCTGTCTGTCCTTTTACCTATCTGTCTGTCCTTCTACCTGTCTGTCTGTCCCTCTACCTGTCTGTCTGTCCTTTTATCTGTCTGTCTGTCCTTCTACCTGTCTGTCTGTCTGTCCTTTTACCTGTCTGTCTGTCCTTCTACCTGTCTGTCTGTCCTTCTACCTGTCTGTCTCTCTGTCCTTCAGGAACACTGTCCCCTTGCCTGGGGGAATGTAAACCTCTTTGACTACCAGGACATCCTGGTCTCTGGTAAAGTGGCTCTGAGTCTGTGGCCGGTCCCACATGGTCTGGAGGATCTGCTCAACCCTATAGGGGTGGCCGGGTCCAATCCCAACAAGGTACAGGACCTGTCTGTGTGCCTCTCCTCCACCTGTCTGTGTGTGTTTGACCTGTCTGCCTCTCCTCCACCTGTTTGTCTCTCATCTACCTGTCTGTTTGCATTTGACCCATCTGCTTCTCATTCAACTGTCTGTCTGTCTCTCCTCCACCTGTCTCTCTCTCTGTAGGAGACTCCCTGTGTGGAGCTGGAGTTCTCTTGGTTTAATCAGACTGTGGTTTTTCCTGATGAGCAGCAGATCGAAGAACATGCCAACTGGAGCATGAGCCGAGAACTGGGATACAACTACTGCCACAACCTGGTAACAACTGACAACTACAGACAGACAACTACTGACAACTACTGATACAACGACTGCCATAACCTGGTAACAACTGACAACTACACACAGACAAATACTGACAACTACTGATACAACTACTGACAACTACTGCCACAGCCTGGTAACAACTGACAACTACTGCCACAGCCTAGTAACAAATGACAACTACAGACTGACAACTACTGCCACAGCCTGGTAACAACTGACAACTACTGCCACAGCCTGGTAACAAATGACAACTACAGACTGACAACTACTGATACAACTACTGACAACTACTGCCACAGCCTGGTAACAACTGACAACTACTGCCACAGCCTAGTAACAAATGACAACTACAGACTGACAACTACTGACAACTACTGCCACAGCCTGGTAACAACTGACAACTACTGCCACAGCCTGATAACAAATGACAACTACAGACTGACAACTACTGATACAACTACTGACAACTACTGCCATAGCCTGGTAACAACTGACAACTGCTGATACAACTACTGCCACAGCCTGGTAACAAATGACAACTACAGACAGACAACTACTGACAACTACTGCCACAGCCTGGTAACAAATGACAACTACAGACAGACAACTACTGACAACTACTGCCACAGCCTGGTAACAGCTGACAACTACTACTGACAACTACTGACAGACAACTACTGCCACAACCTGGTAACAAGTGACAACTACAGACAGACAACTACTGACGACTACTGCCACAGCCTGGTAACAACTGACAACTACTGACAATCACTGCCACGGCCTGGTAACACACACAGGACAAGCAGATGTCCACAGACGGACACGCGTCCATGTGTGTCCCAGTATGACCATTGTCCGTGTTTGTCCATGTGTGTCTCAGAGCAGTCGTCTGGCCTGTGACAGCACCGTTTCAGCTGCAGATGCTGAACAGCTTCGCTCTCTCTGCTCTAAGGATCCTCTGTACGAGCTGTCAGAGCAAGAGAAGGACTTCCTCTGGAGGCACAGGTGAGCCCAGGGGGCGGGGCTTGATGCAGGTTAGGACACGTGTCCTCGTACCTCTGTGTACTCGGTGTTGTGCTAACCCTGACGGGCAGCCTTGTGTCCGTTCCAGGCATTACTGCGTCAACATCCCGGAGTCGCTGCCCAAACTGCTGCTGTCGGTCAAATGGAACTCCAGAGACGAAGTGTGTCAGGTACGGAGCACGCTCACACCTGTTTGTGTTTGCTTTGGGGGCGTGTCCTTCAGGCTTTGCTTGTCCTCAGATGTACTGTCTGCTGAAGGAGTGGCCTCTGATGGAGCCCGAGTCGGCGCTGGAGCTCCTGGACTGTAACTTTCCCGATCCGATGGTTCGAGAATTCGCTCTGCGTTGTTTGGTTCAGGGTCTGACCGAC
Source organism: Sphaeramia orbicularis (assembly GCF_902148855.1). Classification (NCBI taxonomy): domain Eukaryota; kingdom Metazoa; phylum Chordata; class Actinopteri; order Kurtiformes; family Apogonidae; genus Sphaeramia; species Sphaeramia orbicularis. The sequence continues at coordinate 19,379 of NW_021941735.1, forward strand.
GACAAACTGTCGCAGTACCTGCTGCAGCTGGTACAGGTGAGTCCACAGGTACAGGTGGCACAGGTGAGTCCACAGGTGCAGCTGGTCCAGGTGAGTCCACAGGTACAGGTGGTACAGGTGAGGTACAGGTGAGTCCACAGGTACAGGTGGTGTGGACGTCCTGCTGTTCCTGACAGAATGTTCTGGGTTCCACTGTTGTCCTTGTGTCCAGGTGTTAAAGTATGAGATGTACCTGGACAACCCCCTGGCTCGTTTCCTCATCAAAAAAGCTCTGACCAATCAGAGGATCGGACACTTCTTCTTCTGGCATCTGAAGTGAGTATTTACACCTGAACAGGTAAAGGAACACTCGACGTTCCCTGCTCAGGTACTAACAGGTGACTTTTGAACAGATCGGAGATGCACAATAAGACGGTGTCTCGGCGGTTCGGTCTGCTGTTGGAGGCCTTCTGCAGAGCCTGTGGGATGTACCTGAAGCACCTGAACCGACAGGTGAGGGCCTGCGCTGCTGCACATATGTGCTCCCACCTGGAGGCGGGGCTTGGGTTTGACTGACATGTCTGTGGTGGTGCAGGTGGAGGCCATGGACAAACTGGTGAACCTGACGGACACCCTGAAACAAGAGAAGAAGGACGAGACACAGAAGGTAAGACAGACACAGGGACCAGGGCCCGGCGGGACCAGGACCCAGTGGGACGTCTATTAGGGTGGTCCAACAATCCTGGTCAAAAATACAGTTTCAGATAACCTCCATTAGAACCCTGCATGAGGTTTATTCATTCAAAGATGATTTAGGAAAAACAATGGAAGAAAAAGCAGATGTTTTAGAGGTTGAACAAGTTGCTGAAGTTTCCTGTAAATGGACTAATTGTTCATTTTCAGCACAGACGAGCTGAGCTGTAAGAGAAGAGCAGGACTATCAGAACCAAGGTCTGAGGGATTCAGCTACAAATATACGGGTGAAGTAACTCCGCCCACATCTGTGGTACTGGAGTAAATATATGGATGAAGTAACTCCGCCCACATCTGTGGAACTGGAGTAAATATATGGATGAAGTAACTCCGCCCACATCTGTGGTACTAGAGTAAATATATGGATGAAGTAACTCCGCCCACATCTGTGGTACTGGAGTAAATATATGGATGAAGTAACTCCACCCACATCTGTGGAACTGGAGTAAATATATGGATGAAGTAACTCCGCCCACATCCGTGGTACTGGAGTAAATATATGGATGAAGTAACTCCGCCCACATCTGTGGTACTGGAGTAAATATATGGATGAAGTAACTCCGCCCACATCTGTGGAACTGGAGTAAATATATGGATGAAGTAACTCCGCCCACATCTGTGGTACTAGAGTAAATATATGGATGAAGTAACTCCGCCCACATCTGTGGTACTGGAGTAAATATATGGATGAAGTAACTCCGCCCACATCTGTGGTACTGGAGTGTAGAACTGGTTGTGGTCCATTCTGTGACTCCAGTGTGACACCAGAGCAGAAGCAGCTGATGGTGGACACCCTGATGTTAAATGCAGGTTCTTTGGTTCCTCTAAAGCGTTGGGATGTCCTTCATCCATCAGATTGTGAAGGGAAGCAGATCAGGGCTTTTGTCCCCACCAGCACCATGCGTTTGTTTGAACCTTTGGATCTGCCACAAACATTCTGAACAGTTCCTCCAGTAGACTGGGCTGATGATGCAGACTTTCAGAAGGAGGAGAAAACTGGGCATTCCACTAAGCTGTCAGTGATGTCACTGACAGAGGGGCGGAGCTTATTCCAGACTTCAACTGGAGCCGAACAACAAATGCAGATCACAAACAGTACTGGCAACAAGTTGTCAAAGAACACAGGAACATTTTTGGTCATTTCAATAAACCAACAGTAGTTGTTGGACTTTCTAAGGAACATTTTCTGTGAGTGTCAGTTTGATTTGGAGAATAAAATGACAGATTCTTCTAATCTGCCTTATTCATTTGGACAGTTCTGTTAGAGTATATAGAGACATCTGCACCTGTCTGGGACACCTCTGAATATGAATTAATTTGCATCAAATTTGGACCGAAGTAATTTGACCAGATATGGAACCAAATGCAGGGTTTGAATCCAGAGAATCTGAAAACACATTTTTTTGGACCACCCCACCGTCTGTCAGTTCAGCCTTTGGATCTGTCCCACATCACTCACACCCTTCTGACGCCCTCTCATGCTCTGTCATTGGTGGACTGGAACCTGCTGCTGCGCTGTGATTGGCTGACAGACCCAGATGAAGTTCCTGGTTGAACACATGTCTCGTCCAGATTACATGGAGGCGCTGCAGGGCTTCGTGTCCCCCCTGAACCCGGTCCACCAGCTGGGGAACCTCAGGTAAGACCTGAACCAAAGTCATCTGGGTCCCGTCGTAGCTTTGACGGACGTTTACGAACACAAACACTGATCTGAGCTGAACCCTCGTCAGGTTGGAGGAGTGCAGGATCATGTCGTCTGCAAAACGACCGCTGTGGTTGAACTGGGAAAACCCCGACATCATGTCTGAGCTGCTCTTCACCAACAACGAGATCATCTTCAAAACGGAGACGGTAACTATGGCCGCTAACGGCACAACCTGCTTACAGGCTGGGGGATTGTGGGTAATGGAGTGTTCCTGCTGACAGGCTGGTGCATTGTGGGTAATGCAGTGCTTGTGTTGCAGACCTGCGACAGGACATGCTGACTCTGCAGATCATTAAGATCATGGAGAACATCTGGCAGAACCAGGGCCTGGACCTGCGGTAAGACCAGGTCACATGACCACAGAAGGGGGCGGGGCCATCAGCACACGCCTGGCTAACCGTGTTCTGTGTGTGTGTATGTGTGTGTGTTAGCATGTTGCCGTACGGCTGCCTGTCCATCGGTGACTGTGTGGGTCTGATCGAGGTGGTGAAGAACAGTTTCACCATCATGCAGATCCAGTGTAAAGGAGGACTGAAGGGGGCGCTGCAGTTCAACTCCAACACTCTGCACCACTGGATAAAGGACAAGAACAAAGGAGAGGCGTAAGAGCACCTGGTACCAACTGGTACCCATCTGTACACCTATAACTGTTCACCTGTTTCCTGTTGACCTGTACCTGTTCACCTGGTACCTGTTCACCTGGTACCTGTTGACCTGTTCACCTGTACCTGTTCACCTGGTACCTGTTCACCTGTACCTGTTCACCTGGTACCTGTTGACCTGTTTCCTGTTCACCTGTACCTGTTCACCTGTTTCCTGTTCACCTGTACCTGTTCACCTGGTACCTGTTCACCTGGTACCTGTTGACCTGTTTCCTGTTCACCTGTTTCCTGTTCACCTGTTCACCTGGTACCTGTTCACCTGTACCTGTTCACCTGGTACCTGTTGACCTGTTTTCCTGTTCACCTGTACCTGTTCACCTGTTTCCTGTTCACCTGTACCTGTTCACCTGGTACCTGTTCACCTGGTACCTGTTGACCTGTTTCCTGTTCACCTGTACCTGTTCACCTGTTTCCTGTTCACCTGTACCTGTTCACCTGGTACCTGTTCACCTGTACCTGTTCACCTGGTACCTGTTCACCTGGTACCTGTTCAGCTGGTACCTGTGTCCTTTTCACCTGGTACCTGTTCATCTGTACCTGTTCACCTGGTACCTGTTCAAATGGTACCTGTGTCTTTTTCACCTGGTACCTGTTCACCTGGTACCTGTTCACCTGTTTCCTGTTCACCTGTACCTGTTCACCTGGTACCTGTTCACCGGTTTCCTGTTCACCTGGTACCTGTTTCCTTTTCACCTGGTACCTGTATACCTGGTGCCTGTTCACCTGGTACCTGTTTCCTTTTCACCTGTACCTGTTCACCTGTTTACTGTTCACCTCGGTACCTGTTCACCTGTTCCTGTTCACCTGGTACATGTTCACCTGTACCCATGGTACCTGTTCACCTGTACCCCTGGTACCTGTTCACATGTACCTGTCACCGGTTTCCTGTTCACCTGGTACCTGTTTCCTTTTCACCTCGGTACCTGTCTACCTGTTTCCTGTTCACCTGGTATCTGTTCACCGGTTTCCTGTTCACTGAACCTGTTTCCTTTTCACCTGGTACCTGTCTACCTGTTTACTGTTCACCTGGTACTGTTCACTGTTTACTGTTCACCTGTACCTGTACCTGTTCACTGAATGTTCACTAGTACCTGTTCACCTGTACCTGTTCACCGTACTGTCCATCTATTATTTACCTGTCTCTCTCTCACCTGTCTGTCTGTCTCAGGTATGACAGGGCATAGAACTGTTCATCGTTCCTGTGCTGGTTACTGTGGTCTCACTGTCTCACCTGTCTGTCTCACCTGTCTCTCTCTCTCACCTGTCTGTCTGTCTCAGGTATGACAGGGCCATGGACCTGTTCACTCGTTCCTGTGCTGGATACTGTGTGTCTCACCTGTCTGTTGTCTGTCTTTCTCACCTGTCTCTCTCTCTCTCTCTCACCTGTCTGTCTGTCTCAGGTATGACAGGGCCATAGACCTGTTCACTCGTTCCTGTGCTGGATACTGTGTGTCTCACCTGTCTGTTTGTCTGTCTTTCTCACCTGTCTCTCTGTCTCTCTCCTCTCACCGTTTCTCTCTCTCTCACCGTCTGTCTGTCTCAGGTATGACAGGGCCATAGACCTGTTCACTCGTTCCTGTGCTGGATACTGGTGTCTACCTGTCGTTTGTCTGTCTTTCTCACCTGTCTCTCTCGATCTCTCTCTCTCTCACCTGTCTGTCGTCTCAGGTATGACAGGGGCCATAGGACCTGTTCACTCGTTACTGTGCTGGATACTGTGGTCTCACCTGTCTGTCTTGTCGTCTTTCTCACCTGTCTCTCCTATCTCTCCTCTCTCTTTTTTTCCCCTAAACCTGTTTCTACTTCTCTTCACCTGTCTGTCTGTCTCAGGTATGACAGGGCCATAGACTGTTCACTCGTTCCTGGCTGGATACTGTGTTGCCACCTTCATCCTGGGAATAGGAGACCGCCCAACTCTACCATCATGGTGAAGGAGAACGGAAGGTGAGAAGACAGACAGACAGGTGAGACAGGACAGACAGGTGAGACACAGGTGAGACACACACACAGACAGACAGACAGGTGAGACAGAAAGACAGACAGGTGAGACACACAGACAGACAGGTGAGACACACACAGACAGACAGGTGAGACACAGGTGAGACACACACACAGACAGACAGACAGGTGAGACAGAAGACAGACAGGTGAGACAGACAGACAGACAGGTGAGACACACACAGGACCAGACAGACAGGTGAGTGAGACAGACAGACAGACAGGTGAGACACACAGACAGACAGGTGAGGGGGACAACAGGTGGACACTGAGGACTGAAGGACAGCAGGTATAAACTTTTAGTTCTCCTCATTCTTCTTCTTCTCCTCTCTTTTCTCCTTCAGTTGTTCCATATTGACTTCGGACACTTCCTGGATCATAAGAAGAAGAAGTTTGGATATAAACGGAGCAGGTGTGCCCTTCGTCCTGAAGCCAGGACTTCCTGATCGTCATCAGTAAAGGAGTCCAGGAGTCCACCAAGACCAAGGAGTTCGACAGGTACCACCCGTCTGTCTGTCTGACCCTAGGACCGTCTGACTGTCTGTCTGTCCTCTGAGGTTAGCCTACCTGTCTGTCTGTCTGTCTGTCTGTCCAGGTTCCAGGGGCCTCATGTTCACAGACTTGCGTGGATTTCATCGGTAAACCTGGCGTACGCCCAACTCCAGAAAAGTCCGAATGTATAAAAAAATCCAGGGGCCTCATGTATAAAGTGTGCGTACGCACATAAACCTGGCGTACGCTCTTTTCCACGCTCACGTTCAGATGTATAAAGAGTGTAATGACTGTGGAAATGTGCGGTCCTTCATGCCAACTCCACAGCTGGAGTTCACAGGTTTCTAGTGTTTGGAACCTTTGGAGACACTGAGAGGAGACACTGAGGAACTGTTAATAATGTGAAAAAGGTCATTCCTCCGACTGATGTGCACATCAGAGATACACAGAAGAACAATGAACACACTGACACCTCATCCTACTGTCAGAGCAGCACATCCACCACCAGAACCAGAACCAACCAGAACCAGACCAACCCTGGACCATCAAAGCCAGTCCTGCCCAGAGGACATTCAGCACAACCATATAAGAGAGAAGGACCCAGAATTCACTGGTTGATAAATGTAGTCTTCATGTCTGTGAGAACATTTATAGTCGGTCCAGTTGCTCATTGACTCGCCCATTGTCCTCATGATGTCCTCTGGTGACCCGGGTCAGCACGGACCCATGTCGGTCGGCTGGCATCAGCAGTGGGCTGTGGTGGACCGGAGGACCGGCTAACACTGGAGTCCACAGAAGCCTGTGTGACAGGAGGATGGTCCTGGGTCTGAGCGTCTGCTGTGGCACTGGTGGAGATAGAATGAGGGATTCAACAGGAGTCAGTCTGGGATCTGCTCTGGGATCTGCTCTGGGATCTGCTCTGGGATCTGCTCTGGAATCTGCTCTGGGATCTGCTCTGGTGAATCTGCTCTGGGATCTGCTGACATGATCACGACATGAACCTGTATCTAGTTCAGGCTGTGCTCAGACTGTGGATGACCTGTAGAATGAACTCATGTGACTGACCCTCATACTAAACCTGTATTTACCTGGTGCTGGTCCCAGTCAGTCCAGTCAGACCAGTGTCACCCACAGTATCGTCCACTTTCTGCTCAGTCTCAGTTCGTCTCTTTTCTTCTTCCTCCTGTTTCGTCCTCCGCTTCGCGTCCACCTTGACGTCATCATCTGATCCTGCAGACAGGTGAATCCCAGAGGAAATCCCACCTGCAGACCCCGTTTATACTCATTTGCATATTTAGATGTGGGCGTGGAGAGGGAGGAGTCAGGTACTCCAACATATGAGCTCAGTTCCAGCTGATTGGATGAATAAAGGAAGTGTACGTGGATTCTGACATACGCTCAGTTTTATACATCTGGATTTTTTTGTGCGTTCGGACTTTTCTGGATTTGGGCGTACGCCAGGTTTACCGATGAAATCCACGCAAGTCTGTGAACATGAGGACCCAGAAGATGTGTTACAAAGCCTACCTTGCCATCCGTACTCATGTCTGTCTGTCTGTCTGTGTGCCTGTCTGTCTGTCCAGGTTCCAGGAGATGTGTTACAAAGCCTACCTTGCCATCCGTACTCATGTCTGTCTGTGTGCCTGTCTGTCTGTCCAGGTTCCAGGAGATGTGTTACAAAGCCTACCTTGCCATCCGTACTCATGTCTGTCTGTGTGCCTGTCTGTCTGTCCAGGTTCCAGGAGATGTGTTACAAAGCCTACCTTGCCATCCGTACTCATGCCAGTCTCTTCATTAACCTCTTCTCGTTACTCCTCGGCTGTGGGATGCCTGAGCTGCAGAGTTTTGACGACATCGCCTACCTGAGGAAAACACTGGCACTGGGTGAGACAGACAGGCACACAGACACACAGACAGACAGACACACAGACAGAAAGGCAGGCAGACAGGATGAACAGACAGACTGGCACACAGACAGACAGACAGGATGAACTGACAGACAGATAGGATGAACAGACAGACAGGCAGACAGACAGGATGAACAGGCAGACAGACAGGATGAACAGACAGACAGGCAGACAGACAGGATGAACAGACAAACAGGATGAACTGACAGACACACAGACAGACAAGATGAACAGACAGACAGACAGGCTGAACAGACAGACAGGATGAACTGACAGACAGACAGACAGACAAGATGAACAGACAGACAGGCAGACAGACAGGATGAACAGACAGACAGACAGGATGAACTGACAGACAAGATGAACAGACAGGCAGACAGACAGGATGAACTGACAGACAGACAAGATGAACAGACAGACACACAGACAGACAAGATGAACAGACAGGCAGACAGACAGACAGGATGAACTGACAGACAGACAGGATGAACAGGCAGACAGGATGAACAGACAGACACACAGACAGACAAGATGAACAGACAGGCAGACAGACAGACAGGATGAACTGACAGACAGACAGGATGAACAGGCAGACAGGATGAACAGACAGACACACAGACAGACAAGATGAACAGACAGGCAGACAGACAGGATGAACTGACAGACAGACAAGATGAACAGACAGACACACAGACAGACAGATGAACAGACAGACAGACAGATGAACAGACAGACACACAGACAGACAGGATGAACAGACAGACAGGATGAACAGACAGGTTTCTAGTCACTAGAACCTGGTCTACTGTTTGTAGGGATGACAATCAACAAGAATTTAACGATTCCGATTCATTATCAGTTCTCTTGTTGATTCTCATTGGGTGAAGGAATAAAAGTACAAACAGGTGTGTTTGCATTAATTGTCTTTTGTATTTCCATCTGCACAGAAAATAAAACATATACAGTATGAACAAATAATAAGAACAGATGATGCTGGGCCGGTTCGGGGGGGGGGGGGGGGGGGGGGGGGGGTACAGTGACAGTGAAACTCCAGACTCTTTACTAATTCCTCTTTTGCTTAATTTCTTCTACATGGAACTGGTTCCACTCTGCTCGTCTCCTGTTGTTGTGCTCCTCATTTCCTTTCCTCTACCTTCACAAACTTGTATTTGAGGGGTAGGACGTTTGTTGGACGCACTGGAACCAGAACTGGGCCCAGATGACGGTCTGGTGTTCACTCTGACACTAGATTCACAAGCACCGCTGAGTAGAGAATCAAATGAATCACATGTGGACGAATGTTTGAGCAGACTGGAGGGAGTCCACCTTTAGAAGAAATGGAAGATCTGACAGAGTTCAGCTGGACCTGGTGTGGTCTGTTTAGACCTGGTGTGGTCTGTTTGGACCTGCTGTGGTCTGTTTGGACCTGGTGTGGTTTGTTTGGACCTGGTGTGGTCTGTTTAAACCTGGTGTGGTCTGTTTAAACCTGGTGTGGTCTGTCTGGACCTGGTCTGGTCTGTTTAGACATGGTGTGGTCTGTTTGGACCTGGTGTGGTCTGTTTAGACCTGGTGTGGTTTGTTTGGACCTGGTGTGGTCTGTTTAGACCTGGTGTGGTCTGTTTGGACCTGGTGTGGTCTGTTTAAACCTGGTGTGGTCTGTTTAGACCTGGTGTGGTTTGTTTGGACCTGGTGTGGTCTGTTTAGACCTGGTGTGGTCTGTTTGGACCTGGTGTGGTCTGTTTGGACCTGGTGTGGTCTGTCTGGACCTGGTGTGGTCTGTTTAGACCTGGTGTGGTCTGTTTAGACCTGGTCTGGTCTGTTTAGACATGGTGTGGTCTGTTTGGACCTGCTGTGGTCTGTTTGGACCTGGTGTGGTCTGTTTGGACCTGGTGTGGTCTGTTTGGACCTGGTGTGGTCTGTTTAAACCTGGTGTGGTCTGTTTAGACCTGGTGTGGTTTGTTTGGACCTGGTGTGGTCTGTTTAGACCTGGTGTGGTCTGTTTGGACCTGGTGTGGTCTGTTTGGACCTGGTGTGGTCTGTTAGACCTGGTCTGGTCTGTTTAGACATGGTGTGGTCTGTTTGGACTGGTGTGGTCTGTTTGGGACCTGGTGTGGTCTGTTTAGACCTGGTGTGGTCTGTTTGGACCTGGTTGTGGTCTGTTTAGACCTGGTGTGGTCTGTTTAGACCTGGTGTGGTCTGTTTAGACCTGGTCTGGTCTGTTTAGACCTGGTGTGGTCTGTTGGACCTGGTGTGGTCTGTTTGGACCTGGTGTGGTCTGTTTAGACCTGGTGTGGTCTGTTTGGACCTGGTGTGGTCTGTTTGGACCTGGTGTGGTCTGTTTAGACCTGGTGTGGTCTGTTTGGACCTGGTGTGGTCTGTTTGGACCGTTTCTGACCAAAACAATGCAGCATATGTGTGACATCATCGCGCATGCACAACGGAGGCAGAATCGATCAGCAGAATCGTGAAGCAGGCAAACTATTCCAAGGAATCGAGCTGATGGGATCCGTTCTCAAAAGAACCGGTTCTCGATTCCCATCCCTAAGTGTCTGGAACCTGTTCTCTATGGTTCCAGGTGTTTCCAACAGAACCTCCTTTTCCTGTGAACGCCACCTGTGTTTGGGTGGAATCAGGGTGGATTTGGTCCAACCCCAGACCGGTCCTGGTGTGGTTCTGGTGTGGTTCTGGTGTGGTCTTGGTGTGGTTCTGGTGTGGTCTTGGTGTGGTTCTGGTGTGGTCTTGGTGTGGTCTTGGTGTGGTCTTGGTGTGGTCCTGATGTAGTTCTGGTGTGGTCCTGGTGTGGTTCTGGTGTGGTTCTGGTGTGGTCTTGGTGTGGTTCTGGTGTGGTCTTGGTGTGGTCTTGGTGTGGTTCTGGTGTGGTCCTGATGTAGTTCTGGTGTGGTCCTGGTGTGGTTCTGGTGTGGTCCTGATCCTTTGGACTTCCGTTGGACCTCCTTTAGACCCTGCCTGTCCACGTCTGAACCCATTGGATCAGATCAGACCAGTACCAGGGTTTGGACCTGGTGTAGACAGAACATTAGTGACAATGTAGTTGGATGACCAGCTTCACTCATGGGTGTGTGTGGGTGTGTGTGTGTGTGTGTGTGTGTGTGTGTTTCAGAGAAGAGCCAACAGGAGGCGCTGGAGTATTTCACCAAACAGATGAACGACGCCCACCACGGAGGGTGGAGCACCAAGATGGACTGGATCTTCCACACCATCAGACACATGCCCAACGAACACTGACAGTACACAAATACACACACACACACACCATCAGACACATGCCCAACGAACACTGACAGTACACAAATACACACACACACACACACAGACTGTATTGCACTCCTTTATGCAGATGTGGGTTCATTTCTTAAACTGTTTCAGGTCCAGACTCTGTAGACTCAGTAGATTTTAGATTGACTGTGTTTATTTGTGGGCGGTCGTCATAGCAACAAGAATCTCAGGGTCAGAGGTCATTGAGGAAGCCAAAGGCATGCTGGGAAAAGAAGAGGGTGGAGTCAAAGTCTTCCTGTTCGCTGTTGTAGCAGAACTGAACTGAACTCAAGGAAAACCAGCAAAGACGACACTGTGAGCAATAACCAATACCTGATCAATAACCAATATCTGGTCAATAACAATACCTGATCAATAACCAATACCTGATAAATAACAATACCTGATCAATAACCCTCCAATACCTGATCAATAACCCTCCAATACCTGACCAATAACCAATACCTGATCAATAACCAATATCTGGTCAATAACAACACCTGATCAATAACCCTCCAATACCTGATCAATAACTCTCCAATACCTGATCAATAACCCTCCAATACCTGATCAATAACCAATACCTGATCAATAACTCTCCAATACCTGATCAATAACCCTCCAATACCTGATCAATAAACAATACCTGATCAATAACCCTCCAATACCTGATCAATAACAATACCTGATCAATAACTCTCCAATACCTGATCAATAACCCTCCAATACCTGATCAATAACCAATACCTGATCAATAACCACAAATCTCATAATGATGAGAGACAATCAGGGCATCTGGCCAATGGGGGGCTGGGGGTGGGTGTGGCCAACGCCTCCAATCGGACCAATCAGGAGGTCATTGGTATTATTAGTTATTTAATGAACTCTGTGTTTAGGCTCCACCCTCGGCCAATCAGGTGTCTTTTACCAGATTGTACTGTGACATCATCACACATATCAGCTTTAATCAGGGACAATCTGAGCCAATCAGCTGCTGCTGAGTCACTAGCCTCCAGCAGTGGGCTAATGTTAGCTGCTAGCTTCTAACAGTGGGCTAATGTTAGCCACTAGCCTCCAGCAGTGAGCTAATATTCGCTGCTAGCCTCCAGCAGTGGGCTAACATTAGCCAGTAGCCTCCAGCAGTGGGCTACTATTAGCTGCTAGCCTTCAGCAGTGGGCTAATGTTAGCCACTAGCCTCCAGCAGTGAGCTAATGTTAGCTGCTAGCCTTCAGCAGTGGGCTAATGTTAGCCACTAACCTCCAGCAGTGGGCTAATGTTAGCCGCTAGCCTCCAGCAGTGGGCTAATGTTAGCTGCTAGCCTCCAGCAGTGGGCTCATGTTAGCTGCTAGCCTCCAGCAGTGGGATAATGTTAGCTGCTAGCTTCCAACAATAAGATAGAGTTAATCTTTCACCTGCAATACCGAGATAGTGTTAGCCACTAGCCTCCAGTGCTAAGCTAGGCTTAGATATTAGCCTGAGGTAGAATTAGCCTGTAGCCTCCACAGCTGTTATTGTTTACCTGCTAGCCTCCTGTACTAAGACAGCCATTAGCCATCAGCCTCTGGTGCTAAGCTAGCTTTAGCCTCCTTCACTAAGCTGGCATTAGCCACCAACCTCCAGTGCTAAATGAACCATTAACACTACAGAGCTAAGCCAGCATTGGCTGTTAGCCTCTAGTGCTAAGCTAGGTGTTTGTCGTTAGCACTCTAATTTAAGTTAGTTAGCATCAGCGTAGCATCAGCAGCAGTTTGAAGGGTCAGAGGTCAGACAACCTGGCCACGCCCACTGCTGTGCATGTGTCTGATCAGTGTTATTATTGATTAGTGATGTGTTTAGTGCATGACGGACATATGATCAGTTTATGTTCAGTATTGATCTGTGACCGTCAAATATTGATCTGTTCATCGTCTCCTCGTTCCAACTCCAACATACGACATTTTTACAACATTTAAATAAATATTTATACAAATATGTATACAAATATTTCAGACTGCTGTTTGACACTCAGCATTTCTGTGACTCCGCCCAAACAGGAAGCGAATGTGTTTTTAAAATTATTCATGACAGGGTTTGACCTTTCTACTGAAAATAAAAACATCTGAATGTTAAAATATGAAGAAAATGTTATTTTCTTTGTACCACTTGTATTTTTTCACTATTTCCTACGTTACTAAATATGACAAAAATGAGGCGTACGTTCAGAAAACCCCGTTTGGACTGTCCTGACTTTTCTGAACCGTAAATCTACCTGTTGTTTACTGTGAGTTCAGTCTGTACACAAACATGTTTACTGTGAGTTCAGTCTGTACACAAACATGTTTACTGTGAGTTCAGTCTGTACACAAACATGTTTATTGTGAGTTCAGTCTGTACACAAACATGTTTACTGTGAGTTCAGTCTGTACACAAACATGTTTACTGTGAGTTCAGTCTGTACACAAACATGTTTACTGTGAGTTCAGTCTGTACACAAACATGTTTACTGTGAGTTCAGTCTGTACACAAACATGTTTACTGTGGACTCAGTCTGTACACAAACATGTTTACTGTGGACTCAGTCTGTACACAAACATGTTTACTGTGAGTTCAGTCTGTACACAAACATGTTTACTGTGGACTCAGTCTGTACACAAACATGTTTACTGTGGACTCAGTCTGTACACAAACATGTTTACTGTGAGTTCAGTCTGTACACAAACATGTTTACTGTGAGTTCAGTCTGTACACAAACATGTTTACTGTGGACTCAGTCTGTACACAAACATGTTTACTGTGGACTCAGTCTGTACACAAACATGTTTACTGTGAGTTCAGTCTGTACACAAACATGTTTACTGTGGACTCAGTCTGTACACAAACATGTTTACTGTGAGTTCAGTCTGTACACAAACATGTTTACTGTGGACTCAGTCTGTACACAAACATGTTTACTGTGAGTTCAGTCTGTACACAAACATGTTTACTGTGAGTTCAGTCTGTACACAAACATGTTTACTGTGGACTCAGTCTGTACACAAACATGTTTACTGTGAGTTCAGTCTGTACACAAACATGTTTACTGTGAGTTCAGTCTGTACACAAACATGTTTACTGTGGACTCAGTCTGTACACAAACATGTTTACTGTGAGTTCAGTCTGTACACAAACATGTTTACTGTGAGTTCAGTCTGTACACAAACATGTTTACTGTGGACTCAGTCTGTACACAAACATGTTTACTGTGAGTTCAGTCTGTACACAAACATGTTTATTGTGAGTTCAGTCTGTACACAAACATGTTTACTGTGGACTCAGTCTGTACACAAACATGTTTACTGTGAGTTCAGTCTGTACACAAACATGTTTATTGTGAGTTCAGTCTGTACACAAACATGTTTACTGTGGACTCAGTCTGTACACAAACATGTTTACTGTGAGTTCAGTCTGTACACAAACATGTTTACGTCTGTTTCTGAATCTGAACTGTTGAACCCACAGGGGTTTGATAATACTGATGACATACCTGGGTCAAAAATGGAGCTGTGTTTTTTCTTTTTGCGTGTTTTCGTGTCGTGAGTCGAGTTCTCGAGGAGACGTTGATGCAGGTGGACGACGCCCACACTGAGGCTCAGCCAATCACACGGCCTCTTGCACTTCCTTGCCCAAATAAAGAGATGAGGCAAACGTTTATCTCTGAAAGGTAGCCTGTGGGCGGAGTCTGATGTGTGACATCACAGAGTGTGCTCCAGGTGTGACCTGTACCGGATGAACTGATCTGAAATAAAAGTTTGACGTGAAAACTCTGTGTTTGTTCTGTTTGTTCTGTGAAGAACCACCTACATCTCAAATACAGGCCTTACACCACCAGGGGGGTCCAGGGGGTCCAAAGGGTCCAGGGGGTCAGGGGGGGTCCAGAGAGCAGGGGGGTCTGGGGGTCCAGGGAGCAGCACCATGGTGATGCAGAGGACAGTCTGAGGACAGGACGAACGGGTGGTGTCGTCTGGTTCTGTTAGTTCTGTGGGTCTGATGATCCTGGTCTAGTTCAGACCCAGAACCCCTGGTTTGGGTCCACAGAGTCCACACAGACCTGGTCCTCCTGTATAAACCTGCTGTTGGTCCTATTCCACATTCATGTTCAGATGGAGAAACAGTGACTGTGGACATGTGTGGTGGTCCAGAACCAGAACCACCAGAACCAACAGAACCAGAACCACAAGAACCAACAGAACCAGAACCACCAGAACCACAGAGGGAGGAACACAGCACAGATACACAGAAAAACAATGAACACACTGACACGTCATCCTACTGCCAGAGCAGCACAGCCACAACCAGAACCAGAACCAGAACCAGACCCTGGACCCATCAGTGCCAGTCCTACCTGAACCAGACCTCCCAGACCCTGGACCCATCAGTGCCAGTCCTACCTGAACCAGACCTCCCAGACCCTGGACCCATCAGTGCCAGTCCAGTCCTGGAGGACATTCAGTCCAACCACGTACAGACAAGGACCAAACATCCACCTGTTCAGAAAAAGGTTTAATATGAGTGGTAGTGTTTCTGTCTGTGGGAACATTTAGTAGTCTGTCCTCTGGTGACCCGGATCCTCTGTCTGTCCTCTGGTGACCCGGATCCTCTGTCTGTCCTCTAGTGACCCGGATCCTCTGTCTGTCCTCTGGTGACCCGGGTCCTCTGTCTGTCCTCTGGTGACCCGGGTCCTCTGGTGACCCGGGTCCTCTGTCTGTCCTCTGGTGACCCGGATCCTCTGTCTGTCCTCTGGTGACCCGGGTCCTCTGTCTGTCCTCTGGTGACCCGGGTCCTCTGTCTGTCCTCTGGTGACCCGGGTCCTCTGTCTGTCCTCTGGTGACCCGGGTCCTCTCTGTGTCCTCTGGTGACCCGGGTCAGTACAGACCTGTGTCAGTCAGACTGGTATCATCAGCTGTTGAACCACAGGATCATCTAACATGAGGGAGTCCACAGGAAGTCTGGGACAGGAGGATGAGTCTGGGTCTGACTGTTGGAAAATCATAATTAGATTAATTAAAGGTGAGTGACAGTGTGTGATGAACTCTGACCTGATCACACATGAACTGGATCCAGTTCAGATCAGACTGAAGGACGACCTGTTCAATGAACTAATGTGACTTACACTGATACTGAATATACATTTACCTGGAGGGGGTCCCTGTCACCCCCGTCAGTCCAGTGTCACCCACATGCCCCCCGTCAGTCCAGTGTCACCCACATATCCCCCCCATCAGTCCAGTGTCCCCCACATGCACCCCCCCCCATCAGTCCAGTATGGTCCACTCTCTGTTCAGTCTCAGTTCTTTCTCTTTTCTTCTTCTTCTGTTTCATCCTCCTCATGCGATCAATTCAATTCAATTTTATTTGTACAGCCCAATATCACAACAAGATAATCTCAAAGGGCTTTACAGAGTCAGCTGGATGTAAACAACAACAGTCAAATAAACAGCAGAACATGAGTCATGTCCAGGGCATCCCCCGTCCTTAGACCCTCCTTCTCGGCAAGAAAAACTCAAACCCAGTGGGAAAAAGGAGAAACCTCGGGGAGAACCACAGTGAAGGACAGATCCACTCCCATGGACGGACAGGCTGTAGATCCACCAGGACTGATGGACGTCCATTTGCAGATGTAGTTCCAGTCTGAAGGATGCAGTAGGGTGGAACCATGAGGGGTCCGTCCCGCTGGAGGAGACAGGCAGGGGCGAGGAGGCCCATCCACAGCGGTGAGGCCCAGGACGTGGGAAACCGGGTGAATAGTACTGCACAGACTAAATATTAAAAATATACGTACAGACAAGAATGGTACGTAGAAGCAGAAACAGGAGATAGGACTCAGTGCCTGGACTTCCCCCAGCATTACTGCTCCTAGGGCAGCTTAGACTGAACTGTGGCTTCAGTCTGGTTTGAACTAGCCTGACCATAAGCTTTTTCAAACAGGAACATTTTCAGCCTGACCTCAAATGTAAAGACTGTGTCGGCCTCTTTAATGTTAGCTGAAGCTGATTCCATAAAACAGGAGCTTGGTAACTAAAGGCTCTAGCTCCTACTGTACTTTTACAGACCCTGGGAACTACCAGTAGACCTGCATTCTGAGAGCGAAGGGTTCTGTTGGGATGGTACGGCACCAGAGCATCTCTGAGATAGGAGGGGCCCATACCATTAATGGTCTTGTATGTGAGGAGGAGGATTTTGAATCTAATTCTGAACTGGATTGGAAGCCAGTGAAGGGCTTGGAGCACAGGGGTGATGTGTTCTCTTCTATTTGTTCCTGTTAGTAGTCTCGCTGCAGCGTTCTGAACCAGTTGAAAACTTTTTAGAGAGCTTTTAGGACATGCTACGAGAAGGGAGTTACAGTAATCTAATCTAGATGTAACAAACGCATGAACTAATTTTTCTGCATCATTTTTAGAAAGAATATTTCTAATTTTGTCTATGTTGCGCAGGTGGAAGAAGGCGGTTCTGCAGGCTTGGTTCATATGTGGTTTAAATAATAGATCTGGGTCAAATAGAACTCCTAGGTTTCACACTGTGGCACTGGAGGCTACACTCACATTGTCCAGAGTGACTATCTGGTCAGATAGGGAGTCTCTCGCATTTTTAGGGCCTATTATAATGACTTCTGTTTTTTCAGGGTTAAGTAAAAGATAATTAGCGCTCATCCATCCATCCATCCATTGTCCACCAGTTATCCGGGGCCGGGTCGCGGGGGTAACAGTCTAACCAGGGATGCCCAGACTTCCCTCTCCTCAGACTCCTCCTCCAGCTCTTCCGGGGGGACCCCGAGGCGTTCCCAGGCCAGCCGAGAGACATAGTCTCTCCAACGTGTCCTGGGTCTTCCCCGAGGTCTCCTCCCGGTGGGACATGCCCGGAACACCTCCCCAGGGAGGCGTCCAGGAGGCATCCGAAACAGATGCCCGAGCCACCTCAGCTGGCCCCTCTCGACGCGGAGGAGCAACGGTTCTACTCCAAGCTCCTCCCTGGTGACTGAGCTCCTCACCCTATCCCTAAGGGTGCGCCCTGTCACCCTGCGGAGGAAACTCATTTCGACCGCTTGTATCTGGGATCTTGTCCTTTCGGTCATGACCCACAGCTCATGACCATAGGTGAGGGTAGGAACGTAGATTGACCGGTAAATCGAGAGCTTCGCCTCTCGGCTCAGCTCCTTCTTTACCACAACAGACCGATACAGCGACTGCATCACTGCAGACGCTGCACCGATCCGTCTGTCAATCTCACGCTCCATCCTTCCCTCACTCGTGAACAAGACCCCAAGATACTTGAACTCCTCCACTTGGGGCAAAGACTCCCCACCGACCCGGAGAGGGCAAACCACCTTTTTCCGGTCGAGAACCATGGCCTCGCATTTGGAGGTGCTGATCCTCATCCCGCTCGCTTCACACTCGGCTGCAAACCGCCCCAGGACACGCTGAAGGTCCAGGTTCGATGAGGCCAACAGGACAATGTCGTCTGCAAAAAGCAGAGATGAAATCCTGTGGTCCCCAAACCGGACCCCTCCGGCCCCTGGCTGCGCCTAGAAATTCTGTCCATAAAAATAATGATCAGAACCGGTGACAAAGGGCAGCCCTGCTGGAGACCAACGTGCACCTGGAACAGGTCTGACTTACTGCCGGCAATGCGAACCAGACTCCTGCTTCGGTCATACAAGGACCGGACTGCCCTTAGCAAAGGGCCCCGGACCCCATACTCCCGAAGCACCCCCCACAGGATACCACGAGGGACACGGTCGAACGCCTTCTCCAGATCCACAAAACACATGTGGACTGGTTGGGCGAACTCCCATGAACCCTCGAGCACCCGATGGAGAGTATAGAGCTGGTCCAGCATTACGCGACCAGGACGAAAACCGCATTGTTCCTCCTGGATCCGAGGTTCGACTATCGGCTCATCAATTAGCGCTCATCCAGGTTTTAATGTCACGGACACAGGAACTTAGTTTATCTACTTGTCTGGTCTGATCAGGTTTAATCGATAAATACAGTTGTGTATCATCTGCGTAACAGTGAAACTTAATGCCATGTTTTCTAATAATGTTACCTAAAGGCAGCATGTATAGTGTAAACAAAATGGGCCCGAGGACCGACCCTTGTGGCACGCCGCAACTAACTCTGGAATATGTTGATGATTGTTGGTTTACATGCACAAACTGGTACCTATTAGATAAATAGGATTTAAACCAGCAGAGGGCTGCTCCTCTGATGCCTATGTCCCATTCTAATCTCTGCAGTAGGATACTGTGGTCCATAGTGTCAAAAGCTGCACTCAGGTCCAATAAGACCAGGATCCAGACCAGTCCATCGTCAGCAGCTAATAACAAGTCATTAGTGACTTTGACTAATGCGGTTTCAGTGCTATGATGAGCTCCAAAGCCAGACTGGAAGTGTTCAAATAAACTATTGTCCTGTAAATGCTGACACAGCTGTTTAACTACCACTCTGTCAAGAACTTTTGAGAGGAACGGTAAATTAGATATAGGTCTGTAACTGACCAGGAGGTCAGGATCTAGAGTAGGTTTTTTCAGAAGTGGTTTAATAACTGCAAATTTAAAAGATTGTGGCACGTAGCCAGTAACTAGTGAGGTATTTATTATAGTTAGGATGGTGTCAATAGTTAGGGGCAGAGTCTGTTTAAAAAGTTTGGTTGGGATTGGGTCTAAAAGGCAGGTCGATGGTTTGGAGGACATAATGATAGATGCTACATCAGCTCCATCTACAGTAGTGAAATTATCTAACATTGTAGGGGGTTTAGAAGAGATTCTAGGTTCACAGCCTGTGCTTTGTCAGACCTAATATTTGGAGGTAGTTCATCTATTTTGTTTCTAATAGTTGAGGTTTTATGGTTAAAGAATTGTAGGAAGTCATCACAGCTGAGAGTAAGTGGGCTAGAGGGTTCTACTGAGCTGGGACTGTTTGTCAGCCTGGCTACAGCGCTGAACACGAATCTAGGGTTATTCTGGTTTTTCTCCATTAAGGATGAGTAGTATCTAGTTTTAGCCATACGCAGGGCCTGCTTATAGGCCAATCAGCTGTTTTTCCTGGCACTGAAAGAATGCTCCGAGCTAATCAGAGTTAATCCCGCCTGCAGACCCTGTTTATACTCATTTGCATATTTAAATGTGGGTGTGGAGAGGGCGGAGTCAGGTCCTCCATCATGTGTTCAGTTCCATCTGATTGGATGAATAAAGGCAGTGTTTGGGTTCAGGAGCATGCTCAGTTTGGTTCATGTGGATCTGTTTATGTGGACAGACTGTTCTGGATTTAAACAGACAGGTTTATGAGGTCCACCTGAGTCTGAACCAGGACCAGGTCCACCTGAGTCTGAACCAGGACCAGGTCCAAACACAGTGGACTGGATAACATTAAACTGAACCAGGACCAGATCGGACCAGTACCTTCAGGTTCTACAGGGCGGATGTGGATCCTGTTCATGGACCCCCAACCCAAAGGGACCCCTGGTCCACGGATCCCTGATCCAAAGTGGTCCCTGGTCCGTGGACCCTACCCCAGTTTAAATCAGACACAGAGGCGTCGGTGCTTTTCCCTCAGTTGGTCGTTTTATTATAAAAGTTGAAGTTTCTACTCTGACAGTGAACAAAATAAAAAACAACAACATGATGATGATGATGAAGAGCAGGGAGGAACTGGGGTTTCCATGGTAACACAGAGGAGGTGGTGGGGTGGGGTGCAGGGTAACCATGGTTACAGTGAGGTAAGTGGGGGCGGGGTTTACTCTACTATCCTCTGGTGTGGGACAGTTTAACATCTGATGAACACACACACACACACACAGTTACTGAAAGGCCACACACAAACACACACACAAGCACACACACACACACAGTGGTCCAGGTGGGCATTTCAGAGGGCGGGGCCATCGGTGTCCAAACCACACCTGTTCCACAGCAGAGGGCGGGGCCTTTCACTGTGGATCTGCCTGTCCTTCGAACAGAGCAGATGTGTTTTCTGTCCTGTCCTGCCTTTCCTCCTCCTCCACTCCTCCTTTCCTCCTCCTCCACTCCTCCTTTCTTCCTCCTCCACTCCTCCTTTCTTCCTCCTCCACTCTGCCTTTCTTCCTCCTCCACTCCTCCTTTCTTCCTCCTCCACTCTGCCTTTCCTCCTCCTCCACTCTGCCTTTCTTCCTCCTCCTTTATTCCTCCTCCACTCCTCCTTTCTTCCTCCTCCACTCTGCCTTTCCTCCTCCTCCACTCCTCCTTTCTTCCTCCTCCACTCTGCCTTTCCTCCTCCTCCACTCCTCCTTTCTTCCTCCTCCACTCCTCCTTTCTTCCTCCTCCACTCCTCCTTTCCTCCTCCTCCACTCTGCTTTGTCCTTGCAGCTGTCTCGTCTTACTGTCACTTTTGGATCTCCTGCTTGCTGAGCTCTCCAACAGCAGATATGGAATTGATCAACTGGTCACTCAGTGCAGTTGAAGGCATCTACTTATTGGATTTATGACAGTGGGACACCTTCTGATTGGTCTGGGAATGGACCTGATCTATCACAAAATTGGAAAGACAGCAGCACGCAAAGAAACCCCACTGCTGTGGGTGGAAATTCAGAAGCACTTTGGAGCGCTTAGTGACTGTGTGAAGGAATTCAACGGGTGGTGACGCAGTGGGGGGGCAGTGTGTGAGACCTGGACGGACGAGCTGAGGACAGGTATAAGATGGATTACATCTGGACAGACCGTGGAGGGGCTTGGGCTAACTGTGGGACTGAAAGGGAAAATGGACCAACTGTGTACAGACCTATCTGCTCTGAAGTGAGGAGTAAACACTGAGGCCAGGTTAGAACAAACAGGTGAGTTAGAACTAAATGAAGAAGACACAAGTCTGCCCCTGGTCAAACTGTTTCCCCTGACACTGTGGACCTGACCTGTTAAACAGCAGAGGGCGGGGCCTTTCACTGTGGACCTGACCTGTTAAACAGCAGAGGGCGGGGCCTTTCACTGTGGATCTGACCTGTTAAACAGCAGAGGGCGGGGCCTTTCACTGTGGACCTGACATGAACAGTAGCACCACGAACACAAACGGACTGAAAGGAGACAGCCCAGAACAGGGAGAACCAGAACCAGACCCAGACCCAGACCCAGAACCAGACCCAGAGGTACGCCTTGGGTTTAGGAATCTAAAAGCATTAAGGAGGGTTCAAAGTACCCCACATGAAACACAGAGGGGGTCTGTCAGTCTGCCCCAGGACAGCTGTGGCTACAGATGTAGTTTACCTCCACCAGAGGGAGAATGTGAGAGTGAATGAAGAATGGATCAATAATGTAAAGTTCTTTGAGTGTCTACAAAAGCACTATATAAATCCAATCCATTATTATTATTATTATTATTATTATTAGGGGGCCAAGCCCGCGGGGACTGGGGGACGCGTATGCTGGCATACGCGTTCCACAGTTCCAGCGGTGCTGTGGAACCCTATTGTTTTTGTACGGATTTTTATTATTATTATTATTCTTCATCATCATCAATATTATTATTCTTTTTATTTTTCCGTTGATAAAACTGGTACTGCAGCCTAAACCATACATGGTACGGTGGTGCAATTTGGAGGGTTGGTCCAGACCCCTGCCGGGACCTCAGACGCAAAAATGCACATATATTCACCAGTAGGGGGCGCTATAATCAAAGATAACGCGTTTTGGTCTATAACTCCCACACCATATGTCGCACATTCAAAAACCTTATATCCTCGGATTCCCTGAATAGTACTAAATCACGTGAGCCAGGCCACGCCCATTTCCGCCATGACTTTTTTCCCCGTAAAATCGCGAAAACTGGAAAACCTACTTTTTTCGAACTCCGACTTGGGACTTTGTCCGATCTGCGTGAATTTTGGCACATACACTCTTCTCATGGACCTGATTCAAAGTTATTACAATAATTTTGTTTGGTTGAAAAATACATAAATAATTAACGAACAAATTTCTGTAGCTAGCTAAAAAAATGCTAACTCTTACATATCTCGGTCCAAGTAAAAGCTATCAACACCAGATCTTAGATCCTTGGTTCTCATGTGACTCTGAGGGTATAAGCTGAATTTGGTGAATGTTGGACACTAGGGGGCGCTGCAAATATAAAAAATTTATATCTCCTAAACGGCTTGACTGATTTCTACAAAATTTGGTGGGTATGATGGAGGGCCCGTCCTGAGGCCATATCTTGAAGGTGGGTGTGGCTGAACAATGTGGGCGTGGCTTATTTCAAGTTAAACAACAAACATTCCCTAGAGCTGAACTGTTCTGCTGAGGGCTGTGAAATTTCTATGGACCCTATAGAATAGGACACAGATCTACCAGAGCAAAAACTGTGGATTTACTCCACTAGGTGGCGCTATAACAGACAAATACGCGTTTTTGCCTATAACTTCCAAATTTTGAATGACACATTCATAAACTTTACATCTTTGTATTCCTTGGATAGAGATGAGTCTTTGACATAGGCCACGCCCACTTCCACTGCACATTTTTCTTTCTAAGTTGCTAGATATTGAAAACATACTTTTTCGAACTCCTACTAGGGTTTAAGCCCCATTGTCTTCAAACTTTGCACAGACAATCTTCAGAGGCTTCTGATCTAAAGTTATCACAATCAGCTTGCTGCTGTAAAAAAATGTGCTAGTTATAAACGAACAAATTTTTTTGCTAGCTAAAAAACACATATTGTTGCATATCTTTCTCAAAAAAATGCTATCCACATCAAACTTTAGTTACTTGTTTTAGAGATCAACCAGAGGCTCTGTGCCAAATTTGGTACAAATCGGAAAATAGGGGGCGCTATAAAAGAGAAATATCAAGTCACAAAAAAGTTGGTCCGATTCATACAAAATTTGGTGAGTATGATGTGGGGTCACTCCTGAGACCAGCTGTAAAGTTTGGTAATGATTGGTCAACGTGGGTGTAATTTATTACAACAAATCCCAGTCCCACACATTCCTCCTTTTGCATTCCTAATGCATTGGTCCCATTCCAGTGAATGCAAGGAATCCAGCTCCAACTGTTCCTGCAGCCTAAAGCGTACATGGTAGAGCGCTGACATTTGGAGGGTTGGTCCAGACCCCTGCACGGAACTGAGACGCAAACAATTATATATGTCCACCAACAGGGGGCGATAGAACCAAAGATAATGCATTTTGGTCTATAACTCCCACACTGTATGTCACATATTAAAAAACCTCATATCCTCAGATTTCCTGAATAGGGTTGAATCACATGGGTGTGTTCAGGAAGATTTGGGGGACGACTTTTTTTCCGGCAAAATTGCGAAAACTGGAAAACCTACTTTTTGAAACTCCTACTTGGGATTTTACCTGATCTGTGTGAATCTTGGCATGTACACTCTTCTCATAGACATGATACTAAGTTATCAAAAGGATTTTTTTCAGTCAAAAAATGTTAAAATTATTAATGAATAAATTTCTGTAGCTAGCTAAAAAAATGTTAACTATTACATATCTCAGACAAATTAAATGCTATCAACTCCAAATATTAGATACTTGGTTAACATGTCACTGTGAGGGTATGAGCCGAATTTGACAAATGTTAGCCTCTAATGGGCGCTGCAAATATGTAAAATTTTTATCTCTGAAACACCTTTACAGATTTCTATGTAATTCGGTGAGTATGATGTGGGGTCACTCCTGACACCAGCTGTAAAGTTTAGTAATGATTGGTCAACGTGAGTGTAATCTATTCCAACTAATCCCAGTCCCACACATTCCTCCTTCCACTCTACTGGTGCATTTGTCCCATTCCAGTGAATACAGCGGCTCAGACGGTGGAATACTAACTCCAACTGTAAACCCTTATGAACGGGGCCCAGCCTCCACCAGCTCAGCCCCAGACCCACGTCCTTCGGGGACGACTTCCGTGGGCTCTGTGGGGCCTGGGGTCCGAGTGGGCGGGGAGGCTTGGCCCCCGTTCATAACTGCTCGCAGTTCTAGTTATTATTATTATGATTACTGGACCCATGTGGGTTCACCCTGATGGGTGGGTCTGTGTTTACTGGACCCGTGTGGGTCTGTGTTTACTGGACCCGTGTGGGTCTGTGTTTACTGGACTCGTGTGGGTCTGTGTTTGGGGCCCTGCTCACCCTCCTCCTCTATGACACAGGTGTGTTGGTTCACCTTTGACCTTTGACCTGTCCCTCCTGTCAAACACACACCTACCTGTCTCTCTCTCTCATTCATTCTCTCTCTCTCTCTCTTTCTCTCTCATTCATTCTCTGTCATTCATTCTCTTTCTCATTCATTCTCTCTTTCTCTCTCATTCATTCTCTCTGTCATTCATTCTCTCTTTCTCTCTCATTCATTCTCTCTGTCATTCATTCTCTTTCTCATTCATTCTCTCTCTCTCTCTCTCAGCTACAGCTGCTGGTCTCTACTCGTCGTCTTCGTCCTCATCGTCTTCGTCTTCTCCTTCTTCATCCTCCTCTTCGTCTCCTCCCTGAGCTGAGGACCCGGGGTTCCTGGCGTAGGTTCCTCCTCCGCGGTACGCCACCATGTCCTGGAACAGCACACACACACTGGTTACTGACTGGTCCACCTGCACACCTGGAAGTGGACCACTGTAGGAACGGTGCCGGCTGGGGTCCGGACCCGGGCCTGGACCCGGGCCCGGGTCCGGGTCTAAGCCTGGGTGTGTTCTCACCCGGTCGTATTTCTCTCGTAGTTTCTGGGCCTTCTCTTCGTACGGCTGTTTCTCAGACTGGGACAGTTTACTCCACATCTCTCCCAGCTTCTTGGCACAGTCTCCTATAGACAGACCAGGGTACTGCTGCTTCACACTGGGACGGTACTCACTGCAGAACACGAAGAACGCAGACCTGCACAGAACACACAGGTTAGGTTCCACACAGAACACACAGGTTAGGTTCCACACAGAACACACAGGTTAGGTTCTCCACAGAACACACAGGTTAGGTTCCACACAGAACACACAGGTTAGGTTCCACACAGAACACACAGGTTAGGTTCTACACAGAACACACAGGTTAGGTTCTCTACAGAACACACAGCTTAGGTCCAGGGGGCTGTTGGGGGTCTATGCTGTGTTTTTGTGGACTTACGGGGGCCGTTTGGGGGCGTTGGGGTCTTTCCTCTTGCGGCCTCTCTTTCCGAAGCCCTTCGGGGGGACGTAGTCTCTCATCTCCCTGTTGTAGCGCACCTTGTCGGCCTTGGCCATGTCTTCGAAACACTTCTTATCACTTGGAGACAACGCCTGTCAACACACATCACACAGTTTCAGTCACAGGTGTCAAACATACGGTCCACCGGCCCAAACCAGCCCACCAAAGGGTCCGGTCTGGCTGATGTCAACCATGTGGCTTATGGGCCCACCAAAGGGCCCGGTCCGACTGGTGTCAAACATGCAGCCCACCGGCCCCAAACTAGCCCAGACCGGCCCACCCAAGGGTCCGGTCCGGCCGGTGGGATGAATGTGTGAAATGCCACTGAAGACAAGAACAATGAAGGACGTCCATGAGTTCAGTTCAGGTTCCACATCCGGACCAGTATGATGTGAAGTGGATCAGAACCAGGACAATACTGTCAGAATAACCTGGAAAGAATGGCAGCTCCAGATTTTCATCTTTGTATTTGTATAAAACAGTAAAAGTACATGAATATGTTAACATTTAGAAATGATCCTTTCACCAAAAATGGGACTGAAAAACAGATGTGTTTAAAATACACCAGTGGACCTGGACCCAGGTTCTGCCTGTTACAGGTTCTGTGTGTTTGTAGATCCACTGGGATCTGTGTGTTAGAATGAACATGAGTATGTGATCGACTGAGGCAGCGGCCCTCTACAGGTCAGACTGAGCTCAATGTGGACCCTGTTCTGGTCCGGCCCTCTACAGGTCAGACTGAGCTCAATGTGGACCTTGTACTGGTCCGACCCTCTACAGGTCAGACTGAGCTCAATGTGGACCCTGAACCCTCATGGGTTTGATGGCCCAGGTTAGAGTCAATAACTGTGGATGAAGGTTCACACTCAGTGGTTTTTCTTATTTTTTTTTTTATTCCATCCCAGGGACACGTCCTCCTGTCCTGTACAGATGAACTGAGGTAAAGGACTCCTGTTCATCTGCATTTGACTGACAGGTCACAGTTTGAGGACAGACAATGTTGACAGTCACACAGTGTTAGTGGACCCTCAGATCCACAGTGTTAGTGGACCCTCAGATCCACACAGATAACAGACTGTTAAAGTCATGTTTTTTGGCAGACAGGTGGAGTTTGGCTCCCTCTGCTGTCAAACAGCTGAACTGCACATTTACTGTTTACTAAGGCTGACACTGACTTTAAAGGTGCTGACTTTTGTGAGCAATTTTTCCTCAGATCTGTCCATCCTCAGATCTGTCCATCCTCAGTCATATCCTCAGATCTGTCCATCCTCAGATCTGTCCATCCTCAGTCATATCCTCAGATCTGTCCATCCTCAGTCATATCCTCAGATCTGTCCATCCTCAGTCATATCCTCAGATCTGTCCATCCTCAGATCTGTCCATCCTCAGTCATATCCTCAGATCTGTCCATCCTCAGTCATATCCTCAGATCTGTCCATCCTCAGTCATATCCTCAGATCTGTCCATCCTCAGATCTGTCCATCCTCAGTCATATCCTCAGATCTGTCCATCCTCAGATCTGTCCATCCTCAGTCATATCCTCAGATCTGTCCATCCTCAGATCTGTCCATCCTCAGATCTGTCCATCCTCAGTCATATCCTCAGATCTGTCCATCCTCAGATCTGTCTATCCTCAGTCATATCCTCAGTGTCACAAATCTGTTCGTCTGTCTGTCATTACTCACCTGAATCTCCTCCCTCACAGTGAACAGTTTCTTAGTGCCATCCACTACAAACACCATGTGGTGTTTCAACCTCCAATCAACCTGTAGTTGATTGGAGTAATATTGATCTAGTGCCAGATGTAGAGCTAGCGTGGACATTCTTTAGGGAAAGTTTCATGCAAATTGTTAACAAACATGCTCCCTTAAGGAAATACAGGGTGAAGGGGCGTGACAACCCTTGGTTTTCTCAAGAGTTATCAGATATTATCCATGAGCGAAACGTGGCATGGGCCAAGGCAAGAAAAACTGACTCTCCCATCGATTGGTCAGTTTTCTGACAGCTACGAAACAAAGCCACTTCTTCTATTAAAAAGGCCAAATCAGATTATTATTTATCTGTCACCACTGAGAATCTTAATAATCCTAAAAAATACTGGAAAGCAATTAAATCTGAGTGTAAATAAAAGTTTTCAATCTCTCCCTACATTTGTTTTAGAAGATTCTGTCCCAGTTTATGACAGAACTGCGGTTTTAAATTGTTTTAACAAACATTTTATATCATCTAGTTCTTTATTTGAAACATCAAAAATGGTCTCAGGGAATTATTGCTCAAATCCCCCAAAGTTCGTAGGAGACCCTTTTAATTTTGTGCCTTTTACTGTCCAGGAGGTTCATCAAGCCCTCAAAGTTTTAGATCACAGAAAAACCCCTGGACCAGATTTAATAGAGCCTTACTTTTTCAAAATGGCGGCTGACTTCGTGGCAGAGCCTCTTACAATTCTTTTTAATCTTTCAATTGAAATCAAAGAAGTTCCTTCAACCTGGAAATCAGCTTTTGTTCTCCCTCTATTAAAAGGAGGGAACCCGGCAGTCTTAACAAATTATAGGCCAATTTCAAATTTATGCGTTTTGGCCCAAATTCTTGAGTCTTTAGTGTGTGATCAGTTCAAAGACTTTTTGCGCTCAAATGACATCCTGTCTAAATATCAGTCAGGCTTTAGACAGAAGCCCAGCCCCATCACAGCAGCTATGAAGGTAGGAAATGACATCACTGTTGCACTGGATAAAAAACAATGTTGTGCTTCACTTTTTATCGACCTGTCAAAAGCATTTGACACCGTCGATCCTGCAGTTTTAAAGAGCAGACTTCTGTGTTCAGGATTGTCAGGACATGCAATTGTTTGGTTCATAAATGACCTCAGTGACAGGACTCAGTGCATTAAATATGATGGACTGTGTTCAGAATATGTTACTGTCCACAAGGGTGTGCCACAGGGCTCTATACTAGGACCCCTCCTTTTTATTATGTATATAAATGACTTGGGGCACAATGTGTGTAATGCTGATATGCATTTTTATGCTGATGACACAATTATTTACTGCTGTGGATCAACTCTTAGAGAAGCCATAGAACACTTGCAGAAAGCTTTTGATGCTGTCCAGCACTCACTTCTTCAGTTCAAATTTATCCTCAATACTGAAAAGACTAAGATGATGCTCTTCGCAAACTCCAAGAAGCTGCCTGAATCTATCCCAGTAGTGACTACTTTAGAGGGAAATGTCCTAGAGGTGGTTCATGTGTAGAAGGATCTTGGTGTCTTCATTGATGACTCCCTCACTTTCAGACCCCACACTGAAAACCTGCTAAAGAAGTTAAAGCTTAAACTGGGCTTTTACTTTCCATATAAGTTGTGTTTTTCTTTTGATGTAAAAAAGCGCCTAGTCACTGCCACTTTTTTTATCGGTGTTAGACTATGGAGATGTACTTTATATGAATGCATCATCCAAATATCTTCAGATGGTTGACACCGTTTATCATGCTGCTCTGAGGTTTATTACTAATTCTAAAGCCAGGACACATCAGTGTGAGTTGTACTCCAGAGTGGGTTGGCCTGCCCTGTCCACTAGGAGGCTGGGACACTGGGACACTTTTATTTCCAAGGCCATACTTGGACTACTGCCTCCCTACATCTGCAGTTTAATAACAAGAAGAAATATTGAATCTTATTGTCTGAGATCAAACGAGCATTTGCTCCTCTTTGTGCCATTGGCTCGTACAGAGCTGGGAAAAGTCAATTTGTGTACTCTGCTCCTTACTCATGGAATCTGCAGCTAAGAGACTGGGAACTGACTGAACTGATCTGTCTGAATGCTGTTAAATCCAAACTCAGAGTGTTAGAGAATAGCTCTATGACTTGCAGGTGTTTTACACAGGTTGACTGGTCCTGTAAATTACTGTATGTTGTCACTGTATAATGTAACTGTCTGTTGTAACTCTGTGTTGTGCTGCCTCTTGGCCAGGACTCCCATGGAAAAGAGGTTTTAATCTCAATGGGATTTTCTTCCTGGTTAAATAAATAAATAAATAAATGTGTTTACGTTCAGAACCTGGAGGGAAGTTGGGCATCTGAGGAATTTTTTGTCACAACGTGCATTGTGGGAAACAGAGGTTGACGATGCCACTGCAGACGGCTGTGTGAACCTCCCTGCAACAGCACTGAGGAGGTGACTGAGGATGGACAGATGGGATGGAAAAACAGGAGATGAACGCAGCTTTAACATGGACCTGTTGGATCTGATGAACCCTGTTAGTGTTGAACAGTCCATGGATCCAACAAACAGCTGTTTAATTCTGACTGACACGTCCATCTGACTAACCCTAACCCTAACCCTAACCCTGACCCTGGTCTGCTCTCCAACACTGATCTGACTTCATCTAAAGGAAAACACAAAACTAGTCCCACTCATGTGTGTGTGTGTGTGTGTGTGTGTGTGTGTGTGTGGTACAGACACTGAACACTGTGTGTTTTCATTCTATCGTTGGCTCATTTTTCTGCTGTTGTATGTCAGAAGTGGAGCGTCTAAACTGAGTGTGGGACAAAACTGGACGAATAAAAAGACAGATGCAGTTTAAGACAAGGAACAGCAAGAAAAAAAAATAAAACAGGCATCCCAGCACCTGTGCTACAGGAACCACCTCAGAATGATGGTTTTCACCTAAATACAGTCACAGCTGATGGTTTTCACCTAAATACAGCCACGGCTGATGGTTTTCACCTAAATACAGTCACAGCTGATGGTTTTCATCTAAATACAGCCACGGCTGATGGTTTTCACCTAAATACAGCCACGGCTGATGGTTTTCACCTAAATACAGTCACAGCTGATGGTTTTCATCTAAATACAGCCACGGCTGATGGTTTTCATCTAAATACAGTCACAGCTGATGGTTTTCATCTAAATACAGTCACAGCTGATGGTTTTCACCTAAATACAGCCACAGCTGATGGTTTTCATCTAAATACAGTCACAGCTGATGGTTTTCATCTAAATACAGCCACAGCTGATGGTTTTCACCTAAATACAGTCACAGCTGATGGTTTTCACCTAAATACAGTCACAGCTGATGGTTTTCATCTAAATACAGTCACAGCTGATGGTTTTCATCTAAATACAGTCACAGCTGATGGTTTTCACCTAAATACAGTCACAGCTGATGGTTTTCATCTAAATACAGTCACAGCTGATGGTTTTCACCTAAATACAGTCGCAGCTGGATGGTTTTCACCTAAATACAGCCGCAGCTGATGGTTTTCACCTAAATACAGTCACAGCTGATGGTTTTCACCTAAATACAGTCACAGCTGATGGTTTTCATCTAAATACAGTCACAGCTGTTGGTTTTCACCTAAATACAGTCACAGCTGATGGTTTTCATCTAAATACAGTCACAGCTGTTGGTTTTAATCTAAATACAGTCACAGCTGATGGTTTTCATCTAAATACAGTCACAGCTGATGGTTTTCACCTAAATACAGTCACAGCTGATGGTTTTCACCTAAATACAGTCACAGCTGATGGTTTTCACCTAAATACAGTCACAGCTGATGGTTTTCATCTAAATACAGTCACAGCTGATGGTTTTCACCTAAATACAGTCACAGCTGTTGGTTTTCACCTAAATACAGTCACAGCTGAGGGTTTTCACCTAAATACAGTCACAGCTGATGGTTTTCATCTAAATACAGTCACAGCTGATGGTTTTCACCTAAATACAGCCACAGCTGATGGTTTTCACCTAAATACAGTCACAGCTGATGGTTTTCATCTAAATACAGTCACAGCTGTTGGTTTTCACCTAAATACAGTCACAGCTGAGGGTTTTCACCTAAATACAGTCACAGCTGAGGGTTTTCACCTAAATACAGTCACAGCTGATGGTTTTCACCTAAATACAGTCACAGCTGGATGGTTTTCATCTAAATACAGTCACAGCTGATGGTTTTCACCTAAATACAGTCACAGCTGATGGTTTTCACCTAAATACAGTCACAGCTGATGGTTTTCATCTAAATACAGCCACAGCTGATGGTTTTCACCTAAATACAGTCACAGCTGATGGTTTTCACCTAAATACAGCCACAGCTGATGGTTTTCACCTAATACAGTCACAGCTGATGGTTTTCACCTAAATACAGTCACAGCTGGATGGTTTTCACCTAAATACAGTCACAGCTGATGGTTTTCACCTAAATACAGTCACAGCTGATGGTTTTCACCTAAATACAGCCGCAGCTGATGGTTTTCACCTAAATACAGTCACAGCTGATGGTTTTCACCTAAATACAGTCACAGCTGGATGGTTTTCACCTAAATACAGTCACAGCTGATGGTTTTCGCCTAAATACAGTCACAGCTGATGGTTTTCACCTAAATACAGCCGCAGCTGATGGTTTTCACCTAAATACAGTCGCAGCTGGATGGTTTTCATCTAAATACAGCCACAGCTGATGGTTTTCACCTAAATACAGCCACAGCTGATGGTTTTCATCTAAATACAGTCACAGCTGATGGTTTTCATCTAAATACAGTCACAGCTGATGGTTTTCACCTAAATACAGTCACAGCTGATGGTTTTCACCTAAATACAGCCACAGCTGATGGTTTTCATCTAAATACAGTCACAGCTGATGGTTTTCGCCTAAATACAGTCACAGCTGATGGTTTTCACCTAAATACAGCCACAGCTGATGGTTTTCATCTAAATACAGTCACAGCTGATGGTTTTCACCTAAATACAGCCACAGCTGATGGTTTTCATCTAAATACAGTCACAGCTGATGGTTTTCGCCTAAATACAGTCACAGCTGATGGTTTTCATCTAAATACAGCCACAGCTGGGCGGTCTGCCTTACCTTCCATCTCTCAGAACACTTCTTGGAGAACTCGGCAAAGTTGACCGACTGCTCTGGGTTCTTCTTGCGGTGTTCCTCTCGACACGTCTGAACGAAGAAGGCGTACGCTGACGTCTTCCCCTTGGGCTTGTTGACATCCTTTCGCATCATAGTGGCGGCCTGTGGACGACAGAGATCACAGACTTCCATTAAACCCACCAGAGTCTGAAAACCCACTGAGTCCACTGACAGCATTTATTCACCACCATTCAAAAAAAAAACAAAAAAAAAAAAAAAAAAACAAACCTGTGCAGACTGGATGAACACCAGTGTGTCCAGTAAAAATTAATGTGAAACTTATCAAATAAACACCAGTACAAGACAAACAGATTTCAGTTTGGATGTTTTATCATATGACAATAGACTGAAATAATCACTGATGGAAACTTAGTGATCTGTGTTATTTTCTCACATTATACAAGTCAAAGTAACTGTCAGCTGATTGGACCACAGATTATTAATGAAGTTTAATATCATGGAACAAGTTTAAGAAATGTCAGGAACTGTTATTTCATCAGTCTCTTAAATAGAATTTTCAAAGAAAATCAGTACCTTTGAAAGCTGAAACAGCCACTAATATGTATGATTCTACAGCAAATTATTTATTTTATAATATTGTGTTTCTGTTATAAATGATGTTTTTGATCCTTTCATCCATAGTGGTCACTCCAGTGGTCACTCCAGTGGACAGTTCTTCTCCAGCTGTTCTCTTGTATATTCATGAATGTTGTTTTAGTTTCATATCAGCCAACACATTTGGCACTTATGCATCATCCCATACACTGACATTCAGACCATTACTGTAACTTTGCTGTTCTTGATAAACCTGATCTGTAGTAACATGTTTGAGTGGAAAGGAACTGATGTTATTAACAACAAAAATGTTGTTTTGTTTTTTTTTTGCACATTATCTTATCTGAGTAATGACTAGTACTAGAGTATGTTAAAATATACCTAATATATTTGATAATATTCTGTTTGTTATAAATGATGTATTTCATATATTTGATACTATTCTGTTTCTGTTATAAATGATGTATTTCATATATTTGATAATATTCTGTTTCTGTTATAAATGATGTATTTCATATATTTGATAATATTGTGTTTCTGTTATAAATGATGTATTTCATATATTTGATAATATTCTGTTTGTTATAAATGATGTATTTCATATATTTGATAATATTGTGTTTCTGTTATAAATGATGTATTTCATATATTTGATAATATTGTGTTTCTGTTATAAATGATGTATTTCATATATTTGATAATATTCTGTTTCTGTTATATATGATGTATTTCATATAATTGATAATATTGTGTTTCTGTTATAAATGATGTATTTCATATATTTGATAATATTGTGTTTCTGTTATAAATGATGTATTTCATATATTTGATAATATTCTGTTTCTGTTATAAATGATGTATTTCATATATTTGATAATATTCTGTTTCTGTTATATATGATGTATTTCATATAATTGATAATATTGTGTTTCTGTTATATATGATGTATTTCATATATTTGATAATATTGTGTTTCTGTTATAAATGATGTATTTCATATATTTGATAATATTCTGTTTCTGTTATAAATGATGTATTTCATATATTTGATAATATTCTGTTTCTGTTATATATGATGTATTTCATATATTTGATAATATTGTGTTTCTGTAATAAATGATGTATTTCATATATTTGATAATATTGTGTTTCTGTTATAAATGATGTATTTCATATATTTGATAATATTCTGTTTCTGTTATAAATGATGTATTTCATATATTTGATAATATTCTGTTTCTGTTATATATGATGTATTTCATATAATTGATAATATTGTGTTTCTGTTATAAATGATGTATTTCATATATTTGATAATATTCTGTTTCTGTTATAAATGATGTATTTCATATATTTGATAATATTCTGTTTCTGTTATAAATGATGTATTTCATATATTTGATAATATTCTGTTTCTGTTATATATGATGTATTTCATATATTTGATAATATTGTGTTTCTGTTATAAATGATGTATTTCATATATTTGATAATATTCTGTTTCTGTTATAAATGATGTATTTCATATATTTGATAATATTCTGTTTCTGTTATATATGATGTATTTCATATATTTGATAATATTCTGTTTCTGTTATAAATGATGTATTTCATATATTTGATAATATTCTGTTTCTGTTATATATGATGTATTTCATATATTTGATAATATTGTGTTTGTTATAAATGATGTATTTCATATATCTGATAATATTCTGTTTCTGTTATAAATGATGTATTTCATATATTTGATAATATTGTGTTTCTGTTATAAATGATGTATTTCATATATTTGATACTATTCTGTTTCTGTTATAAATGATGTATTTCATATATTTGATACTATTCTGTTTCTGTTATAAATGATGTATTTCATATATTTGATACTATTCTGTTTCTGTTATAAATGATGTATTTCATATATTTGATAATATTCTGTTTGTTATAAATGATGTATTTCATATATTTGATAATATTGTGTTTCTGTTATATATGATGTATTTCATATATTTGATAATATTGTGTTTCTGTTATAAATGATGTATTTCATATATTTGATAATATTGTGTTTCTGTTATAAATGATGTATTTCATATATTTGATAATATTGTGTTTCTGTTATAAATGATGTATTTCATATATTTGATAATATTGTGTTTCTGTTATAAATGATGTATTTCATATATTTGATAATATTCTGTTTCTGTTATATATGATGTATTTCATATAATTGATAATATTGTGTTTCTGTTATAAATGATGTATTTCATATATTTGATAATATTCTGTTTCTGTTATAAATGATGTATTTCATATATTTGATAATATTCTGTTTCTGTTATATATGATGTATTTCATATATTTGATAATATTCTGTTTCTGTTATAAATGATGTATTTCATATATTTGATACTATTCTGTTTCTGTTATAAATGATGTATTTCATATATTTGATACTATTCTGTTTCTGTTATAAATGATGTATTTCATATATTTGATAATATTGTGTTTCTGTTATAAATGATGTATTTCATATATTTGATACTATTCTGTTTCTGTTATAAATGATGTATTTCATATATTTGATACTATTCTGTTTCTGTTATAAATGATGTATTTCATATATTTGATACTATTCTGTTTCTGTTATAAATGATGTATTTCATATATTTGATACTATTCTGTTTCTGTTATAAATGATGTATTTCATATATTTGATAATATTCTGTTTCTGTTATAAATGATGTATTTCATATATTTGATAATATTCTGTTTCTGTTATAAATGATGTATTTCATATATTTGACAATATTGTGTTTCTGTTCTTGCTGTTTTTACTTAAGAAACATCTATTGACCATAGATGATTGATACTTGGGTTAACTGAATATATGTACAGTATATATTATACTGCTGCAGACCTAAATGAACTGTTGTATTTTTGTCTGTTTTTTTTTAGATGTTATGTAGTATGTGTTATTTGCATTGACAAGTTGTAAAGATTCTTGTAAGGACCCCAGGAAGAATAGCTGTAGATATGGTACAGCTAATGGGGATCCTAAATAAATAAATAACTGTTAGATGAACAGTAGGTAATGGTTCAAATAAGTACTTTTTAGTGAAATCAGACCCAAACTGTGGACTGGACACTAATGATCCTAATTGTGTGGATTCATGGATGATGATGATGCTGGTGTGTGGTTCAAACAAACGGACTGTGGTGTCAAAGCCCTGCGTGGATGTGGGTCTGTGTCCGTGGTTTTATCCACTCAGAGGCCGGTAGTGATGTGACGTTCACAAACGAATCCAATCTTTTGAATGACTCTTTGAAATGAATGATGGGAACCGAGTCTTTGTAAAGAGCTGTTCATTTTTTTTTTTTTTTTGGATTAATAACAGTGATTAATCACTGTTGTGTTTTGTCCAATTTTTTCTGTATGTTTACACACAGTTATTGTTGTTGTTTTGAGGAGAATCAAATGTTATTTCATGTAAAATGTTTTATTTTCTTCTTCATTTTTAGACTACAGACTAGTCCACATAATGTACCGTCATGTTTTTGCTCCAGTTCCATCATTTGTCTAATGTCACCTCTCATCTCATGGATTTAACCCACACATTTGAACTAACGATTCTGTTTTACGCTAATATTTACTGCCACGCCAATTAAACACCTTTAACCCTTTCATGCATAGTGGTCACTCCAGTGGACAGTTCTTCTCCAGCTGTCCTCTTGTATATTAATTGGTTTTATTGTTTTAGTTTCATATCAGCCAACACAGTGGACACTTATGTACTATCCCATACATTACAACTGATAATATTACTGTAACTTGCTGTTCTAGATAAACTTGATCTAACAT
The DNA here is from genome assembly GCF_902148855.1 of Sphaeramia orbicularis. Classification (NCBI taxonomy): domain Eukaryota; kingdom Metazoa; phylum Chordata; class Actinopteri; order Kurtiformes; family Apogonidae; genus Sphaeramia; species Sphaeramia orbicularis. The sequence goes on from NW_021941735.1 coordinate 56,637, forward strand.
ATTTGAGTGTAAATTAATTCCTTGATGCCCTGCGATGAACTGGCGACTTGTCCAGGGTGTACCCCGCCTTCGCCCCTATGTAGCTGGGATAGGCTCCAAGCGACCCCCGTGACCCTAGTGAGGATAAAGCGGGTTCAGAAAATGAATGAATGAATGAATAATTCCTTGATATTGTTATTAGACTGTAATTAACAACAAAAGCATTTTGTTTTGTTTTTTTTGTATGTTATCTCAATGAAGTGAGTAATGACTAGTATTAGAGTATGTTAAAATGTGAGGAAAAAAATCAGATTAGCACCATTAAAATGATTTTATTTCATAGTTTTCACAGTAAACACGTTTTTTTGCTTCAAAAATTAAACACATGGTGTCCAGCTGAGTGGACATTTTTGCAACTCCATGAAAAATAGATTAATAAAAAAAAAATTATCACTTTTTTTGTTTAATCCCTAAAGAGGAATAAAATCACTCAAAAAAAATCCCCTAACCCTAACCCTAACCCTAACACAATCATACATATACACTAGTCAACATTTGCTAGGGATCAGGACTATAACTTTGCTATATTCGGGGGTGTAATTCTGGAAACTTGAAAATGTACTTTCCCAGTGGAGTACAGCCTGTGGATGCGGATGGTGTCCACACACATTAGTGACATCACACCGTATGTGTTTCAGAACATTCTGAGTGGTTTCAGTGAAAACTAAATTGGAAGAGTAATTGTTGTGAACTCTAATTTGTAGGGTTGTATCACCCTTTTGCCTGAAAGTGCAATAAAAATTTGTTTTTTTTTACCTTTTGGTCCATTTTTCTTTACATGACTAGCCAAAGTACACACATAATATATGAAGTCACCCAAAATATTACACAACATCAATTATTGTGCAAATATAAAACTGATCCCTAGCAAATGTTGACTAGTATATAATACCAATTCCAAAATTTTTATGTCTAATTTCTATGCTTTAGAGTGAAAAAGTAAGATTATATTATTAAAATATCTACATCTACAAACTATCTTTTAAAAAATATGGAAAAACATTAACCATGACCAAAATGAAATGTATTAAAAAAAAGTGCAATTTTAACAATTTATGCCATTATTTGGCCTCAGCTTCTCATTTTAACATGTTCATTACAACGTACAGATCACAGTGGATCTACAAATACTCAAAACAGTTAAGAACAGACAGAATATTGGTACAATTACTCTGAAATCTCTGAAGACATTTCAGGTTTTTCACACTTTTTTTTTCAGGTTTTTCCACAAAGGCTAGTCTGTAAATGTTAACATTTTTGTGTAATTTTACTTTTTTTACACTAAAAAAAAAAGAGAAAAATATGTGGGTTTTGTTGTTTATACTTTATTCTGATAGTATTGTACTGCTCTGACCACTTCAGATGGAACTGAACTACATCTAATTTCACTGCCTAGGTTGTTCATATATCAGTGTAATTTTTGGATTTCACTCATTCATCCTGCAGGGCCGGACCGGACCCTGTGGTGGGCCGGACCGGACCCTGTGGTGGGCCGGACCGGACCCTGTGGTGTCCCGGACTGGACCCTGTGTTGGGCCGGACCGGACCCTGTGGTGTCCCGGACCGGACCCTGTGGTGGGCCGGACTGGACCCTGTGTTGGGCCGGACCGGACCCTGTGGTGGGCCGCTTTTGGCCCCCGGGACGCATGTTTGACACCCTGCATTAAAACACTAGTGTTTCAAAATACTGCCAAAAACATGAAAGAGCCAGTGTTTTGAACGGTTCTTTCCAGTGAACAGTTCTCTTCGGTAAACGGTTGTCTTCGGTGAACGGCTCTTTCTCAGATCCAACAGTCCCATCACTACAGGCCTGGGGGGGGGGGGGGGGGGGTTCACAGACCCGTTAACGGGACTGAAACATTAAAATGTTTATTTTCATCCAACTCTTCCGTTTCCACTGTGTTTTCCGTTAACCTGTCCGCTGTGTGCCGGTGCTTACCGGTCAAACCGGGGTTTGTTGGCGGTCTGGGGGGGTGGGGGGTGTTAGGGGTAGGGGGTAACAAAGAGACTGGGGATCCATTTTCTCTACCGGGGACCCGCAGGCCCGTCGACCCGCCATACCCTTTCCCGGTCCTCCGCCGAGCCGGGACATCCGGGTCGGTCTTCCGCGGACCCCGGTATGGATGTGCGGCGGCGGAGGCGGTGCCTCCGCGGGGCTAAAGCCGGAGCATCGGTGTCCTCCGCGGGGGTATGCGTGCGTACGGACGGACTGCTGCAGTTAGCCTAGCCGTGCTAACAGGCTAGCTCCCAGAACAATGGACCACCATTTGCTTCCCGCCCTCTGCGGAGCTAGCCGCCCCATCCCCCTCCGCTAGCAGCGGGCTAACCGGCCGGCTAAACGCACATATATTCACACATGAGCGCCTACAAACACAACACGGAGCCGGTGTTGGAAACACGGCTCCGGTGAGAGCCCGGACCCGGGCTTTAATGTCCCCCCGGAAAGTCCATGACAGCCCGGCAGGCTCCGGTTCTACCCCGGAGAGGTCAGCTTTGTACGGCCGGGACACGGCTAATACCTGGCATTCAGGCTCCAAAATGGGCGTTCCGTGTTTACAACAGCACGGCGGGGCCGGTCCTCCGAGCGGACACACGGAAAGCACCCCGAACCGACACCGGACCGGGACCGCGGCCATTTTACGCCTGTTTTCCAGCCTCCTTCCCGGGGCTGCGTGTGGCAGGACCCCCGGTAAAGGGCGGCCCGATGGAGCCGGGGCGGCGGCGGGGGCCGGTGAGAGGATGCACGGAGGTACTCACAGGTTCGGAGGACCGGCGGAGGTGGACCTGTCGGGGTTCGGGGTTCGGTTAACGGGCTCTTGTTGTTGTTTGGAGCAGAAGCAGCGACTGGAGCCGTTGGTTCACTTTCAAACTGGGTCGAGCCTAAGCGCGGCCCCGCCCCCCAGGCACGCCCCCGACGGTTAGTCCCATTCAGAGGGCGGGAACGAGAGCGAGCAGCCCGAGCCAATCAGATGAGAGCATGGGTACCAGAGTTAAACACAACACCGAAGGGTACCAGAGTTAAACACAACACCGAAGGGTACCAGAGTTAAACACAACACCAAAGGGTACCAGAGTTAAACACAACACCAAAGGGTACCAGAGTTAACCAGAAGGACAGGGTACCAGAGTTAAACACAACACCGAAGGGTACCAGAGTTAAACACAACACCAAAGGGTACCAGAGTTAAACACAACACCGAAGGGTACCAGAGTTAAACACAACACCGAAGGGTACCAGAGTTAAACACAACACCGAAGGGTACCAGAGTTAAACACAACACCGAAGGGTACCAGAGTTAAACACAACACCAAAGGGTACCAGAGTTAAACACAACACCGAAGGGTACCAGAGTTAAACACAACACCGAAGGGTACCAGAGTTAAACACAACACCAAAGGGTACCAGAGTTAACCAGAAGGACAGGGTACCAGAGTTAAACACAACACCGAAGGGTACCAGAGTTAAACACAACACCAAAGGGTACCAGAGTTAAACGCAACACCGAAGGGTACCAGAGTTAAACACAACATCAAAGGGTACCAGAGTTAAACAGAAGGACAGGGTACCAGAGTTAAACACAACACCGAAGGGTACCAGAGTTAAACACAACACCGAAGGGTACCAGAGTTAAACACAACACCAAAGGGTACCAGAGTTAACCAGAAGGACAGGGTACCAGAGTTAAACACAACACTGAAGGGTACCAGAGTTAACCAGAAAGACAGGGTACCAGAGTTAAACACAACACCAAAGGGTACCAGAGTTAACCAGAACATCAAAAGGTACCAGAGTTAAACAGAAGGACAGGGTACCAGAGTTAAACAGAAGGACAGGGTACCAGAGTTAAACACAACACTGAAGGGTACCAGAGTTAACCAGAAAGACAGGGTACCAGAGTTAAACACAACACCGAAGGGTACCAGAGTTAACCAGAACATCAAAAGGTACCAGAGTTAAACAGAAGGACAGGGTACCAGAGTTATACAGAAGGACAGGGTACCAGAGTTAAACAGAGGGACAGGATACCAGAGTTAAACACAACACTGAAGGGTACCAGAGTTAACCAGAACACAGAAGGGTACCAGAGTTAAACAGAAGGACAGGGTACCAGAGTTAAACACAACACTGAAGGGTACCAGAGTTAACCAGAAAGACAGGGTACCAGAGTTAAACACAACACCGAAGGGTACCAGAGTTAACCAGAACATCAAAAGGTACCAGAGTTAAACAGAAGGACAGGGTACCAGAGTTAAACAGAAGGACAGGGTACCAGAGTTAAACAGAAGGACAGGATACCAGAGTTAAACACAACACTGAAGGGTACCAGAGTTAACCAGAACACAGAAGGGTACCAGAGTTAAACAGAAGGACAGGGTACCAGAGTTAAACACAACACAGAAGGGTACCAGAGTTAACCAGAAAGACAGGGTACCAGAGTTAAACACAACACCGAAGGGTACCAGAGTTAACCAGAACATCAAAAGGTACCAGAGTTAAACAGAAGGACAGGGTACCAGAGTTAAACAGAAGGACAGGGTACCAGAGTTAAACAGAAGGACAGGGTACCAGAGTTAAACACAACACTGAAGGGTACCAGAGTTAACCAGAACACAGAAGGGTACCAGAGTTAAACAGAAGGACAGGGTACCAGAGTTAAACACAACACCAAAGGGTACCAGAGTTAACCAGAACATCAAAAGGTACCAGAGTTAAACACAACACCAAAGGGTACCAGAGTTAACCAGAACATCAAAAGGTACCAGAGTTAAACACAACACCAAAGGGTACCAGAGTTAACCAGAACATCAAAAGGTACCAGAGTTAAACACAACACCAAAGGGTACCAGAGTTAACCAGAACACAGAAGGGTACCAGAGTTGAGTAGAACATGTAAAAAATAAATAAATAAATAAATATGAATATTTATATATATATACATATATATATGTACACTGACACACACATTCACATTTCTTTTCTCTTCTTTTCTTTCATTTTCTCTTCTTTTTC
>NW_021941736.1:0-10000 GCF_902148855.1 Sphaeramia orbicularis
TGCTTCGACCTTCGCCTGGATTACTGACCGTGAGTTCTGCCTGTCCCCATGTCCCGTTGCCTTATTGTCTGCTCCCCTGTGTATGACCTGGCTTGTTTTTTGACCTCCCTCTGTTTGCTCCTAGTTGGGATTCCGTTGGGGTTTTCTCGGCTCGGCCTTGCTGGTCGTCAGCCATTACCACCCGCAGCCCAGACATTTATTCCCGGACTCAGTGGCTTCCCAGAATTTATATTCTCTCTGTGTTGTATTTTTTCACTTGTTAAAGTGTTTGATAAAAACACTCAACTTTACTTGTACTCTGTGGTCTTGCTTTTGGGTTCAGCCTTTGTACTTAGCCCGTTACTGTGTGTGTGTGTGTGTGTGTGTGTGTGTGTGTGTGTGTGTGTGTGTATAAATCTATAGTCAGATCTCTCCAGGACATAGACAGATCCAGTGTGTGTTTTTGAATCAGATGATGGATGATGTTGTCAGTGAAATGATGGGCTCTGTCTACAACTAGACACATATGCCGTGTCTCCACTACGTGGAACCGGCTCCACTCAGCCTTTTTGTGTTTCCATTACAAAAAAGGACCTTTAATCTGGTACCTGGTACTAGTTTTTATGAATCTGGTACCTGGCACTAGTTTTTTGGTACCTCCTCTGCTGAGGTTCCAGGACTGGGGACCAGATCCTAAAGGTGACACTGTGTAAACACTGCAGACCTCTGATTGGTCAGAGTGGTGTGTGTGCCCCGCCCTTTTCCAGTAAATCTGTCAGTAGGTGAATCCACATGATGACAGTCTGTAAAACTACACCATGGTTTGTCCAGGAGGTTCAGACGCAAACATTCAGCAGGAGTTTGACCAGACAACAGGCAACCAGTGAGTTTATCAGCAACTGTGAGCAGAGCACACAGAAGGAACGCACCGCATCGCTATGACGACCAGGGACTGGAAAGAGGGAGGATCTGGAATGGAAAGGGTCTGGAATAGGACCTGGTACCAGAGTGGAACCGGTCTGGAATAGGACCTGGTACCAGAGTGGAACCGGTCTGGAATAGGACCTGGTACCAGAGTGGAATCCAGTCGAGTCCCATGTAGTGGAAACGTAACAAAAGTGAACCCAGACTATCAGCTGGATCCAAATGACACCAAAGAACCAAAAAGAAGAAGAACATGGACACACAATGATCTAGAACAACTAGAATGGACCAACACACACAGGAAAGGGCATGTATAGAAACTCAGAAAGTTTACAGTTGGTTTTCATTATAAATATGATAAAAATTCAAGTCTGTTTTTTTTCTGAGCATTTCTTAAGTAAATTTAAGTAAGTAGGTAAATGTTATTTATAGAGCACTTTTCACAGACAGAGTCTCAAAGTGCTTTATCAAGTCAAATCAGAATCAAATCCAGTTTACAGACCCACCAGAATCCTCCAGGAGCAAACACCTGTGACTGGTGACAGTCTTACATATGATAGTGATCATCGGTGGGTGAGGGTCAGGGTTACAGATATGGAAAGTTACGTTCTTACTGAAAAAAGGTGCAGAAGAATTGGGGGGGAAAATTTCTGACACTTTTATTGGAATAACAACATAAATGAAACGAGGCTTGTTCTAATGTTTGTTTTTAAAGGATTAAAAGAAAAACATTTAACAGGAATAGACCAGGGTCAGCTGACCCAGGACATGAAGGTCAGAAGGACAACTACCCAGGGCTGGACTGGTTTCCATCCTACTGATAATACGATGGGGGTACGGAGCGGTGCAGACCTCCACCAGTGGAAGTGCAAACCAAACCTGTCACTCATCTGTCTTTTCTCTTCCTGCTGAAGCTAAACTTTTAAACCTTACAGAGAAAACACTAACATTAGTTTCACAGTAGAGTTCCTCTGTCGTCTACAGGTTTGGTATTACTGACTTTCTTCTTCTTCTCATTAAACTTTCCTCTTCTTCGTGGTATTTGTCCAGTATGGTTCATTCAGAGCGGCGCCCCCTGGTGGATTAACTGACAAACGCTCATTCCAACACATTAAATGTCAGTAGCAGCACTTTGTTCCAGTCAGACTAATGACAACGACAATAAAGCACATTTACAAAAGGAACTAACAACTGGAATGGGATTATTAAGGACTAGGATCAGTACTCGGTATCGGCAAGTACTCAAATGGAAGTACTTGTACTTCTAGGTCTGGAAAACAGTGGTATCAGTGCATCCCTACCTGTAACGGTCCACATACTGAACCGAACCGTTTGGGTCCACACCTGTTGGGTTCGGTCCACAGCTGAACCCAAACGCCACAGTATGATGAGAAAAAGAAAAAGGAACGAAAGACGTCGGTCGATGCGGAACTTTAAATCCACGCAAGTTCCACATGGACATATTGAAGGAGCGCACAATGACCTGAAATATGAAATAGCAGCTGATATAAGGAAAAAAAAAACAAAACAATATGATGTGAACCTGGAGGGAAGAGGCTGCAGACCCTCCAGCATCAGTCCAGTCCAGTCTGGATCAGTTCAGGTGAAAGACCACAACCAGGAAAGAGACGGAGAACAGACCAGCGGTGTTTCCCACTGTGAACGATCCTCTTCTTAATGTTGAACTTCATGTGGAATTTTTCTTTTTGTTTTTTTTTTTTTCCTGCAGAATGTGAACTGACAGAACTGGGATTAGATTTGTGTTGTTTGTTCCAAACTACCTTTCAGGGAAAGTGCAATACTAATGTTTAAAATACCTTTAGTAATATTTTATTTATTTTATTTTCTATTTGACTTATAGCAGCAGAATTATATTATTCCTGTTTTTCTGTATTCTATTGTCTCCAAAAATTGGGGGAAAAATGTTCAAAAATTCATAATAAATGCATTAAAGACATTTTGAGGGGTTTTCTTTCTTCCCGTACTGAACCGAAAAAAACAAAAACAAAAAACGAACTGTGGCTTTGAAAACCAGAAACGTACCAAACCAAAAATTTTGTGTACCGTTACAGGCCTACTAATTAGCATATTAGCATGATCGATAAGTGATGACAAGTACAATTATATATTCAAGCAATTAGTCACTGGTTATTGGTTTTCTGTGGTTCAGAACCATTCTGTGGATTCAAATAAAGAATCAGTTCATTTGAACTGTGTGATCTGGTGACCTTACCTTACCTTACTATACCTTACCTTATCTTACCTTACCTTACCTTACCTTACCTTATCTTACCTTACCTAATCCTACCTTACCTTACCTTACCTTATCTTACCTTACCTTACCTTACCTTATCTTACCTTATCTTACTTTATCCTACCTTACCTTACCTTACCTTATCTTACCTTACCTTACCTTATCTTACCTTACCTTACCTTACCTTACCTTACCTTACCTTGCCTTACCTTATCTTACCTTACCTTACCTTACCTTATCTTACCTTACCTTATCCTACCTTACTTTACCTTACCTTACCTTATCTTACCTTACCTTATCTTACCTTATCCTAACTTACCTTACCTTATCTTACCTTATCATAACTTACCTTACCTTACCTTATCTTACCTTATCTTACCTTACCTTAACTTATCTTACCTTATCCTACCTTACCTTACCTTACCTTACCTTACCTTATCTTACCTTATCTTACCTTACCTTATCTTACCTTATCCTACCTTACCTTATCTTACCTTATCTTACCTTATCCTACCTTACCTTACCTTACCTTACCTTATCTTACCTTACCTTACCTTACCTTACCTTATCTTACCTTACCTTACCTTATCCTACCTTACCTTACCTTACCTTACCTTATTTTACCTGATCTTACCTTATCCTACCTTACCTTACCTTACCTTACCTTATCTTACCTTACCTTATCCTGCCTTACCTTACCTTACCTTATTTTACAGTACCTTATCTTACCTTATCCTACCTTACCTTACCTTACCTTATCCTACCTTACCTTACCTTACCTTACCTTATCTTACCTTATTTTACCTGATCTTACCTTATCCTACCTTACCTTACCTTACCTTATCTTACCTTACCTTATCCTGCCTTACCTTACCTTATTTTACATTACCTTATCTTACCTTATCCTACCTTACCTTAACTTACCTTACCTTACCTTACCTTACCTTATCCTACCTTACCTTACCTTACCTTACCTTATCCTACCTTATCTTACCTTACCTTACCTTACCTTATCTTACCTTATCCTACCTTACCTTATTCTACCTTACCTTACCTTACCTTACCTTACCTTACCTTATCTTACCTTATTTTATGTTACCTGACCTTATCTTACCTTATCCTACCTTACCTTATCCTACCTTACCTTACCTTACCTTACCTTACCTTACCTTATCTTACCTTGTCTTACCTTATCCTCCCTTACCTTACCTTATCCTACCTTATCCTACCTTACCTTACCTTATCCTTCACCTACCTTGTTCTTCCTTCATTTTCTTCTCCTTCTGTTAAACTCTCCTTCGTTGCTCCTTTCTGTTCAGAATCATAAACCTTCTTTGGTTCTTATGAGGCACATGTGGTCCATTCTGCTGAAGACCCATGTCCAATCACATGTCACTGAGATCAAGTCCAACATTCTTTTTCCATCTTTCTACGAGTCTGAGCCTTGTCTTTCTCTTTGTGTTTTACGCTGTCGTGTCTGGCAATGATTTCAGCGTATCCGTGGAAACGGCAGGGTCTGTATTATCCTGCACTTCCACATAAGTTGACGGTTGCCGGGAGTAAACTTCTTCTGTCCTAGAAACCACCGAGCTGTGACGGCAGACACCAGAGGAGATCCGATCAACCATGTGGACACGTGTGTTTGTCTGAGGCAGGAGGACAGGAGGGAAGAAGAAGGTCTGATACTGGGCTGGATGAACACATGACCTGCACCTGCAGAAGGTCTGATTCTGGGCTAGAAGAACACATGACCTGCACGTGCAGAAGGTCTGATACTGGGCTAGAAGAAGACATGACCTGCACCTGCAGAAGGTCTGATACTGGGCTGGATGAACACATGACCTGCACCTGCAGAAGGTCTGATACTGGGCTAGAAGAACACATGACCTGCACCTGCAGAAGGTCTGATTCTGGGCTAGAAGAACACATGACCTGCACGTGCAGAAGGTCTCATACTGGGCTAGAAGAAGACATGACCTGCACCTGCAGAAGGTCTGATTCTGGGCAAGAAGAACACATGACCTGAACCTGCAGAAGGTCTGATACTGGGCCAGAAGAACACATGACCTGCACTTGCAGAAGGTCTGATACTGGGCTAGAAGAACACATGACCTGCACCTGCAGAAGGTCTGATACTGGGCTGGAAGAACACATGACCTGCACCTGCAGAAGGTCTCATACTGGGCTGGATGAACACATGACCTGCACCTGCAGAAGGTCTGATTCTGGGCTAGAAGAACACATGACCTGCACGTGCAGAAGGTCTGATACTGGGCTAGAAGAAGACATGACCTGCACCTGCAGAAGGTCTGATACTGGGCTGGATGAACACATGACCTGCACCTGCAGAAGGTCTGATACTGGGCTAGAAGAACACATGACCTGCACCTGCAGAAGGTCTGATTCTGGGCTAGAAGAACACATGACCTGCACGTGCAGAAGGTCTCATACTGGGCTAGAAGAAGACATGACCTGCACCTGCAGAAGGTCTGATTCTGGGCAAGAAGAACACATGACCTGAACCTGCAGAAGGTCTGATACTGGGCTGGATGAACACATGACCTGCACCTGCAGAAGGTCTGATACTGGGCTAGAAGAACACATGACCTGAACCTGCAGAAGGTCTGATACTGGGCCAGAAGAACACATGACCTGCACTTGCAGAAGGTCTGATACTGGGCTAGAAGAACACATGACCTGCACCTGCAGAAGGTCTGATACTGGGCTGGAAGAACACATGACCTGCACCTGCAGAAGGTCTCATACTGGGCTGGATGAACACATGACCTGCACCTGCAGAAGGTCTGATACTGGGCTAGAAGAACACATGACCTGCACCTGCAGAAGGTCTGATACTGGGCCGGAAGAACACATGACCTGAACCTGCAGAAGGTCTGATACTGGGCCAGAAGAACACATGACCTGCACTTGCAGAAGGTCTGATACTGGGCTAGAAGAACACATGACCTGCACCTGCAGAAGGTCTGATACTGGGCTGGAAGAACACATGACCTGCACCTGCAGAAGGTCTGATACTGGGCTGGATGAACACATGACCTGCACCTGCAGAAGGTCTGATACTGGGCTAGAAGAACACATAACCTGCACCTGCAGAAGGTCTGATACTGGGCTAGAAGAACACATGACCTGCACCTGCAGAAGGTCTGATACTGGGCTAGAAGAACACATGACCTGCACCTGCAGAAGGTCTGATTCTGGGCAAGAAGAACACATGACCTGCACCTGCAGAAGGTCTGATACTGGGCTAGAAGAACACATGACCTGCACCTGCAGAAGGTCTGATTCTGGGCTAGAAGAACACATGACCTGCACCTGAAGAAGGTCTCATACTGGGCTAGAAGAACACATGACCTGCACCTGCAGAAGGTCTGATACTGGGCTGGAAGAACACATGACTTGAACCTGCAGAAGGTCTGATACTGGGCTAGAAGAACACATGACCTGCACCTGCAGAAGGTCTGATACTGGGCTAGAAGAACACATGACCTGCACCTGCAGAAGGTCTGATACTGGGCTGGATGAACACATGACCTGCACCTGCAGAAGGTCTGATACTGGGCTAGAAGAACACATGACTTGAACCTGCAGAAGGTCTGATACTGGGCTGGATGAACACATGACCTGCACCTGCAGAAGGTCTGATACTGGGCTAGAAGAACACATGACCTGAACCTGCAGAAGGTCTGATACTGGGCTAGAAGAACACATGACCTGCACCTGCAGAAGGTCTGATACTGGGCTGGAAGAACACATGACCTGCACCTGCAGAAGGTCTGATACTGGGCTAGAAGAACACATGACCTGAACCTGCAGAAGGTCTGATACTGGGCTAGAAAACCACATGACCTGCACCTGCAGAAGGTCTGATACTGGGCTAGAAGGACACATGACCTGCACCTGCAGAAGGTCTGATACTGGGCTAGAAGAACCCATGACCTGCACCTGCAGAAGGTCTGATACTGGGCAAGAAGAACACATGACCTGAACCTGCAGAAGGTCTGATACTGGGCTGGATGAACACATGACCTGCACCTGCAGAAGGTCTGATACTGGGCTAGAAGAACACATGACCTGAACCTGCAGAAGGTCTGATACTGGGCTGGATGAACACATGACCTGCACCTGCAGAAGGTCTGATACTGGGCTAGAAGAACACATAACCTGCACCTGCAAAAGGTCTGATATTGGGATAGAAGAACACATGACCTGCACCTGCAGAAGGTCTGATACTGGGCTGGATGAACACATGACCTGCACCTGCAGAAGGTCTGATACTGGGCTAGAAGAACACATAACCTGCACCTGCAAAAGGTCTGATATTGGGATAGAAGAACACATGACCTGCACCTGCAGAAGGTCTGATACTGGGCTAGAAGAACACATGACCTGCACCTGCAGAAGGTCTGATACTGGGCTAGAAGAACACATAACCTGCACCTGCAAAAGGTCTGATATTGGGATAGAAGAACACATGACCTGCACCTGCAGAAGGTCTGATACTGGGCTAGAAGAACACATGACCTGCACCTGCAGAAGGTCTCATACTGGGCTAGAAGAACACATGACCTGCACCTGCAGAAGGTCTGATACTGGGCTAGAAGAACACATGACCTGCACCTGCAGAAGGTCTGATACTGGGCTGGATGAACACATGACCTGCACCTGCAGAAGGTCTGATACTGGGCTAGAAGAACACATGACCTGCACCTGCAGAAGGTCTGATACTGGGCTAGAAGCACACATGACCTGCACCTGCAGAAGGTCTGATACTGGGCTAGAAGCACACATGACCTGCACCTGAAGAAGGTCTGATACTGGGCTAGAAGACCACATGACCTGCACTTTCAGAAGGTCTGATACTGGGCTAGAAGAACACATGACCTGCACCTGCAGAAGGTCTGATACTGGGCTGGATGAACACATGACCTGCACCTGCAGAAGGTCTGATACTCGGCTGGATGAACACATGACCTGAACCTGCAGAAGGTCTGATACTGGGCTAGAAGAACACATGACCTGCACCTGCAGAAGGTCTGATACTGGGCTAGAAGAACACATGACCTGCACCTGCAGAAGGTCTGATACTGGGCTAGAAGCACACATGACCTGCACCTGCAGAAGGTCTGATACTGGGCTAGAAGCACACATGACCTGCACCTGAAGAAGGTCTGATACTGGGCTAGAAGAACACATGACCTGCACTTTCAGAAGGTCTGATACTGGGCTAGAAGAACACATGACCTGCACCTGCAGAAGGTCTGATTCTGGGCAAGAAGAACACATGACCTGCACCTGCAGAAGGTCTGATACTCGGCTGGATGAACACATGACCTGAACCTGCAGAAGGTCTGATACTGGGCTAGAAGAACACATGACCCTCACTTTCAGAAGGTCTGATACTGGGCTAGAAGAACACATGACCTGCACCTGCAGAAGGTCTGATACTGGGCTGGATGAACACATGACCTGCACCTGCAGAAGGTCTGATACTGGGCTAGAAGAACACATGACCTGCACCTGCAGAAGGTCTGATACTGGGCTGGATGAACACATGACCTGCACCTGCAGAAGGTCTGATACTCGGCTGGATGAACACATGACCTGAACCTGCAGAAGGTCTGATACTGGGCTAGAAGAACACATGACCTGCACTTTCAGAAGGTCTGATACTGGGCTAGAAGAACACATGACCTGCACCTGCAGAAGGTCTGATACTGGGCTGGATGAACACATGACCTGCACCTGCAGAAGGTCTGATACTGGGCTAGAAGAACACATGACCTGCACCTGCAGAAGGTCTGATACTGGGCTAGAAGCACACATGACCTGCACCTGCAGAAGGTCTGATACTGGGCTGGATGAACACATGACCTGAACCTGCAGAAGGTCTGATACTGGGCTAGAAGAACACATGACCTGAACCTGCAGAAGGTCTGATACTGGGCTAGAAGAACACATGACCTGCACCTGCAGAAGGTCTGATACTGGGCTAGAAGCACACATGACCTGCACCTGAAGAAGGTCTGATACTGGGCTAGAAGAACACATGACCCTCACTTTCAGAAGGTCTGATACTGGGCTAGAAGAACACATGACCTGCACCTGCAGAAGGTCTGATACTGGGCTGGATGAACACATGACCTGCACCTGCAGAAGGTCTGATACTGGGCTAGAAGAACACATGACCTGCACCTGCAGAAGGTCTGATACTGGGCTGGATGAACACATGACCTGCACCTGCAGAAGGTCTGATACTCGGCTGGATGAACACATGACCTGAACCTGCAGAAGGTCTGATACTGGGCTAGAAGAACACATGACCTGCACTTTCAGAAGGTCTGATACTGGGCTAGAAGAACACATGACCTGCACCTGCAGAAGGTCTGATACTGGGCTGGATGAACACATGACCTGCACCTGCAGAAGGTCTGATACTGGGCTAGAAGAACACATGACCTGCACCTGCAGAAGGTCTGATACTGGGCTAGAAGCACACATGACCTGCACCTGCAGAAGGTCTGATACTGGGCTGGATGAACACATGACCTGAACCTGCAGAAGGTCTGATACTGGGCTAGAAGAACACATGACCTGAACCTGCAGAAGGTCTGATACTGGGCTAGAAGAACACATGACCTGCACCTGCAGAAGGTCTGATACTGGGCTAGAAGCACACATGACCTGCACCTGAAGAAGGTCTGATACTGGCTAGAAGACCACATGACCTGCACTTTCAGAAGGTCTGATACTGGGCTAGAAGAACACATGACCTGCACCTGCAGAAGGTCTGATACTGGGCGTGATGAACACATGACCTGCACC
>NW_021941736.1:15000-60051 GCF_902148855.1 Sphaeramia orbicularis
AGATAATCCCAGTACCAGATAATCCCAGTATCAAATAATCCCAGTACCGGATAATATCCCAGGATCAGATAATCCCAGTACCGGATAATCCCAGTATCAGATAATCCCAGGATCAGATAATCCCAGTACCGGATAATCCCAGTATCAGATAATCCCAGGATCAGATAATCCCAGTACCGGATAATCCCAGTATCAGATAATCCCAGGATCAGATAATCCCAGTACCGGATAATCCCAGTATCAGATAATCCCAGGATCAGATAATCCCAGTACCAGATAATCCCAGTATCAGATAATCCCAGGATCAGATAATCCCAGTACCAGATAATCCCAGTATCAGATAATCCCAGGATCAGATAATCCCAGTACCAGATAATCCCAGTATCAGATAATCCCAGGATCAGATAATCCCAGTACCAGATAATCCCAGTATCAGATAATCCCAGGATCAGATAATCCCAGTACCAGATCCCCACATCAGTTGTTCTCATTCATCTGCTGCGTCAGACTGAACAGGTGAAACAGACTGAGGTGAAGAACACAGACATGGAACCACAACCACCCCCCCTCCAAGGACAAGGGTCGGACCCCCCCCCCCGAGAGGTCACAGTGCGCCTGCCCCAAAGATGGTCGAGGGAGGCCCCCACCAGAGGCCCCACAGCAGCCGAGCCCAGGCCCCAGGGGGCCAGGGACGCCAGCCGCCACCCCCCCACCGGGGGCCGGCCACCCAGGGGGGGAGGCAAGGCGCCAGTCCCCGAGCCCCACCAGCCCAGGAGCCACCCATCCCCCCAGGCAGGGGTCCCACCCAGCACACTGTGCGGCTGGGCCGGCCCAGACAGCCCCCCATTGTGGGCCGGTGTGCACCCCGATGCCACAGCCACCCCCCTCATCCCACCAAGCCCCACCCCCAAACCCCACACACCCTCCAGTCCCCCACTCACCCACACAAGCATATGCACACAAACTGACACCCATCCCACATGTTCGACCACTCACACACACACACACACACACACCTCCACCCATGCCCATACACCCACCTACCCACATGCACACACACACATGTACCCACACCCATCCACAGCCCCTCCCACCCACCTGCACACACCAGACATGTGTATCCGGACCCCCCCCCCCAGCAGTGAGGGGAACCCCACTGCAGTCCACCCCCCATAATAATACATAGACATTATATAGACTAAATGTCCACAATAATGGACATTATATAGACTAAATGTCCACAATAATGGACATTATATAGACTAAATGTTCACAATAATGGACATTATATAGACTAAATGTCCACAATAATGGACATTATATAGACTAAATGTTCACAATAATGGACATTCTTGTCATGTCGGCGTCCAGACTGTGTCTGGATTTGTCTGTCTTTTATGTTTTATTTTGTTCAGTTTCCCTCATGTGTCATGTCTGCTGTCTTTACTTCCCTCCCCTGATGTGTTCCACCTGTGTCTGATTACCTGACTCCGCCCTGATGTGTTCCACCTGTGTCTGATTACCTGACTCCGCCCTGATGTGTTCCACCTGTGTCTGATTACCTGACTCCGCCCTGATGTGTTCCACCTGTGTCTGGTTGTCTTCCTCCCTCTTGTGTATTTAAACCCTGTGTCTTCCCCTGTCTCTTTCCCAGTTTCTCTGCTACACTCGTTGTACTTACTCACCAGTGTTTTGGATCCTGTCAGTCTGTCTGCCCGTTGTGACCCGTTTTTGTCTCCGACCACCGATTCGTCCAGTTCCTCATCTGCCTGCTCGTCTGGTTCTGACCTGGTTCGTTCATCTGTCTTCTGCCTTTCCCCTGATTACCTCAGCCTCCAACGTGTTACCTGTGTTCTGACCCTCTCCTGGACTCTGACTGTGAGTAGCCTTCTCCTCATGTCCCGTTGCCTCCTGATCTGCCCTCCTGTGTATGACCTGGCCTGTTTTTTGACTACCCTTTGCTTTGTCCTAGTCGGGTTGCTGTCGGGAGTCCTCCGGCTCGGCCGTGCTGACTGCCCGCATTCCCCGCTCACAGCCCGGACGACGGTCCCGATTCACACGCCTTCACAGACGTGCTGACCATTCAAAGCTGTGTTTTTCCTACTGTGCTTGTGTTAAATAAACACTCTCAACTGTTCATCTGCGTTCTGGTCTTGCATTTGGGTTCAGCCCTTGCACTAGTCCCATCACAGTACAAACTGGCCAATAAAATGAACCCAGCAGACCTAGACCAGGTCCGGGAGGCAGTTCAGTCCCAGGGGCAACGTCTGGGGGGACATGATCAGATTTTGCACTCCCTGATGGACAAGATGAATCAGTTGTCCGCTCAGATTTCCCAGTTTTCCGGTAACCAGGCTTCTGCTCCGGTCCCGCCAGTCGAGAACATTAGCTCTGTTTCACCCGAGAGAACCTTGGAGGAACCCAACATCCCACCTCCATCTAAATACACAGGTAACCCTGATACTTGCCGTAATTTTTGTACGCAGCTTAAGCTCATTTTTGATTCCCAGCCATGCCGTTTTGCTAATGAGTCAGTTAAGATTGCATATATAGCTAGTCTGTTGGAAGGTCCTCCTCTAAGCCTTTTTAACGCTGCCTATGAACAAGGATCCCCAATCGTTCAGTCAGCTTCAAGTTTGATGGCCGAGTTAAAAAGAATCTATGACCATCCTATCCGCGGACCTAAAGCCGGCCAAAGACTCATGAGGCTGAGGCAGGGAGAGCACCCCATCAGGCAGTACATCAGTGAGTTTCGTTCTCTGGCAGCAGAATCAGAATGGAATGAGCAGTTGTTGATCACTGCGTTCCAGAGCGGTCTTAACCGTACCATCGGTCGTGAGATGGCGCTTCAGCAGGAACTCCACTGTCTGGATGACGTCATTGCAGCAGCTATTTGGGTTTCAGACCAGTCGGCGTTTTGGCAGCCAGAACCATCATGGGACTGCCAGCCCTCCATGAGTAAGCCCCACACAGAACCCCCTCACCCAGTACCTGAGTCCTGCGGGGGTTCGAAGGTGGAACCGATGCAAGTGGGTCGGACACACCTGTCGGCGGAGGAACGTCAACGCCGTCTGGTGGCTGGTCTGTGCCTATACTGTGGTCAGGAGGGGCACCAAGTCAGAAACTGCCCAGTAAAACCTAGAACGATGGCAGGTGAGGACTCTCTTTTGAGCAGAACGTTCTGTGTGTCCAGTGCCTCTCGTGTTCAGCCCTTGGTCTGTGTGTGCTCTAACTCTGTGTCTCTGCAGCTTCCAGTCCTGATAGACTCCGGGTCAGACGCTAATTTAATGGATGAAGAATTAGCTAAACAGCTCCACCTCAGTCTGCTCCCGGTTCAGCGGCCCCTGGAGGCGAGGGCTTTAGACAATCATATTATCTGTAGAGTGACTCAATGGACTCAACCAGTTACTGTCCGGTTCAAGGATGGTCACTCTGAGGAAATCAGTTTTCATGTTTATCACTCTGACTCTCACCCTCTTATATTAGGTCACCCCTGGCTTTCACTCCATAACCCCTGTATTAACTGGCAAACGGGGGAGGTCCAAGCTTGGGGAGAGGGGTGTGTTTCCTGTTGCGAGGGGGTCCGGGATCCTGACCCTCCATCCGAGCCAGTCCAGATCACTGTGGCACCAGTCATTTTGCCGGAAGAGCAGGAGACGGTGTTCCCTGCTCTTAATAAGGTACCCGAGTGTTATCATGATTTGAGGGAGGTATTTAATAAGTCCCGCGCCACTGCGCTGCCCCCTCACAGACCGTATAACTGTGCTATTGATTTGCGTCCTGGTACCTGTCCCCCTAAGGGGAGGCTGTATTCTCTGTCTGGCCCGGAGACTGCCGCTATGAAAAAGTATGTTGATGAGTCCCTGGCGGCCGGCCTGATTCGACCATCCTCATCTCCAGCCGGGGCAGGTTTTTTCTTCGTTGACAAAAAAGACAAGACGCTACGCCCTTGTATTGACTATCGTGGCCTTAATGACATTACTATCCATAATAGATACCCATTACCCCTCATGTCTTCAGTATTTGAACTACTACACGGGGCCAAAGTATTCACCAAGTTAGACCTCCGTAACGCATATCACTTACTGAGAATTAGAGAAGGGGACGAGTGGAAGACAGCCTTTAACACCCCCAGTGGACACTACTTAGTGAGTACTTAGTGATGCCGTTTGGTCCCCCGCTGTTTTCCAAGCTCTAGTCAATGACGTGTTACGAGACATGCTCAATGTTTTTGTGTTTGTGTATTTGGATGATATTCTAATTTTTTCCCCGGATGAGGAGTCACATGTCCAGCATGACCGCCAGGTGCTCCAAAGATTTCTCCAGAATCAACTGTTTGTAAAAGCTGAGAAGTGTGAGTTTCACCGCCCGTCTGTTTCCTTTCTGGGTTTCATCATCGCGGAGGGGAGTGTCCAGATGGACCCAGACAAGGTCAGTGCTGTCAGGGATTGGCCCACGCCCACCAGTCGCAAGGATGTCCAGAGATTCCTTGGTTTCGCTAATTTCTACAGGAAGTTCATTAGGGGGTTCAGCAGTGTGGCTGCCCCTTTGCATGCCCTAACCTCTCCCAAGTCCGTTTTCAGATGGAGCCCCGAAGCAGAGGCGGCGTTCGTGAAGCTGAGGAGAGCGTTCACCTCGGCCCCCATTCTGTCAGTCCCAGATCCGGCTTGTCAGTTCGTTGTGGAGGTGGACGCCTCTGATCTGGGGGTCGGGGCAGTCATTTCTCAACGCTCTCCAAAGGACAACAGGCTTCACCCGTGCGCTTTCCTCTCCAGGAGACTGTCCAAAGCAGAGAGTAACTATGACATCGGCAACAGGGAGTTGCTGACCATCAAGGTGGCCCTGGAGGAATGGCGCCACTGGCTGGAGGGGACCGAAATCCCATTCATGATCTGGACGGATCACAAAAACCTAGAGTATCTGCGGTCTGCAAAGAGACTCAACTCCCGTCAGGCCAGGTGGGCTCTGTTCTTTACACGGTTCAACTTCTCACTTTCATATCGGCCTAGTTCTAAAAATGTGAAACCTGATGCTCTGTCCAGACTCTTTATGCCTGTCAATTCAGATTCTGAACCAGGACCTATCCTCCCTGAGACCTGTGTGGTGGGGGCGGTGCAGTGGGAGATTGAAAAGTCTGTTATTAATGCTTTACATGACTGTGACATCCCGGCTGGCGTTCCGCCAGACCGTCTGTTTGTCCCTGATCACCTCCGCCCGCAGGTCATCCACTGGGCCCACACATCCAGGCTGACATGTCACCCGGGAGTTCAGCGGACTGCGTTCATTATTAAACAGCGCTTCTGGTGGCCCGCTTTGGAGAAGGAGGTGGCGGAGTACGTCGCTGCCTGTCCCGTCTGTGCTGTGTGTAAGACCTCCAATAAACCTCTGGTTGGTCAATTACACCCTCTACCTGTTCCCAGTAGACCCTGGTCTAATGTGTCACTAGACTTTGTGACGGGGCTGCCCCCGTCTGATGGAAATACCACTGTGTTGACCATTGTTGACCGTTTTTCTAAGATGGCTCACTTTGTCCCACTACCTAAGCTCCCCTCTGCTAAGGAGACAGCAGAGGCCATGTTATATCATGTCTGTCATCTACATGGTTCTCCTAGAGACATTGTTTCGGACAGAGGTCCTCAGTTTGTCGCACGTTTTTGGCGTGCTTTTTGCTCCCTCATCGGGGCTTCTGTTAGTCTGTCCTCGGGCTATCACCCACAGTCCAATGGTCAGACTGAGAGGCTCAATCAGGTGCTGGAGGCCGGTCTTAGAGTTTTGGCCTCTCACAACCCTGCTTCCTGGAGCCGCCAGCTGATCTGGGTTGAATACGCCCACAACTCGCTGCCCTGTGCTTCCTCTGGTCTGTCTCCATTTCATGTAGTTTGTGGTTATCAACCTCCTCTGTTCCCGGCCCTGGAGAAGGACGCCAGTGTCCCCTCAGCTCTGGCCCTGATAAGGAGATGCAAGAGGACCTGGAATCGCGCCAGACAAGCTCTGTTAAAGGCCTCAGGGATCTACAAGGCAGCTGCGGACCGGCACAGGACTCCAGCCCCGGTCTACCAGCGCGACCAACGTGTGTGGCTGTCAACCCGTCATCTTCCCTTGAGGGTGGAGAGTCGCAAATTGGCACCCAGGTTCGTGGGCCCATTTCCTATTTCAAAAATTATTAATCCTGTCTCTGTTCGCCTGAAGCTACCTAGGACCATGAGGATACACCCAACCTTCCACGTGAGTCAAGTTAAACCGGCTAAGGAGAGCCGGTTAGTCCCTCCCACCCAGCCACCACCGCCACCCCGGATCATTGATGGAGGCCCAGCCTACACTGTTCGCCGGCTCCTAGCGGCCCGTCATCGGGGAAGCCTTCACAGACGTGCTGACCATTCAAAGCTGTGTTTTTCCTACTGTGCTTGTGTTAAATAAACACTCTCAACTGGTCATCTGCGTTCTGGTCTTGCATTTGGGTTCAGCCCTTGTACTAGTCCCATCACAATTCTATAGACTAAATGTCCACAATAAAAGACATTCTATAGACTAAATGTCCACAATAACAGACATTCTATAGACTAAATGTCCACAATAACAGACATTCTATAGACTAAATGTCCACAATAACAGACATTCTATAGACTAAATGTCCACAATAACAGACATTCTATAGACTAAATGTCCACAATAACAGACATTATACAGACTAAATGTCCACAATAACAGACATTCTATAGACTAAATGTCCACAATAACAGACATTATACAGACTAAATGTCCACAATAACAGACATTCTATAGACTAAATGTCCACAATAACAGACATTATACAGACTAAATGTCCACAATAACAGACATTCTATAGACTAAATGTCCACAATAACAGACATTATACAGACTAAATGTCCACAATAACAGACATTCTATAGACTAAATGTCCACAATAACAGACATTATATAGACTAAATGTCCACAATAACAGACATTCTATAGACTAAATGTCCACAATAACAGACATTATATAGACTAAATGTCCACAATAACAGACATTCTATAGACTAAATGTTCACAATAACAGACATTCTATAGACTAAATGTCCACAATAATAGACATTATACAGACTAAATGTCCACAATAACAGACATTATACAGACTAAATGTCCACAATAACAGACATTATACAGACTAAATGTCCACAATAACAGACATTCTATAGACTAAATGTCCACAATAACAGACATTATATAGACTAAATGTCCACAATAACAGACATTCTATAGACTAAATGTCCACAATAACAGACATTATACAGACTAAATGTCCACAATAACAGACATTATATAGACTAAATGTCCACAATAACAGACATTCTATAGACTAAATGTCCACAATAACAGACATTATATAGACTAAATGTCCACAATAACAGACATTCTATAGACTAAATGTCCACAATAACAGACATTCTATAGACTAAATGTCCACAATAACAGACATTCTATAGACTAAATGTCCGCAATAATAGACATTATACAGACTAAATGTCCACAATAACAGACATTCTATAGACTAAATGTCCACAATAACAGACATTATACAGACTAAATGTCCACAATAACAGACATTCTATAGACTAAATGTCCACAATAACAGACATTATATAGACTAAATGTCCACAATAACAGACATTCTATAGACTAAATGTCCACAATAACAGACATTATACAGACTAAATGTCCACAATAACAGACATTATATAGACTAAATGTCCACAATAACAGACATTCTATAGACTAAATGTCCACAATAATAGACTCTCTATCGACTAAATGTCTTCTGAAATTAATGTTTATTTGCAACATAATATAGCAAACTATTACATGATCAAAAACAAATTAATTTTAGCAAAAAAAAAAAAAAAAGTGTCTGTTTTGAATGTCTGGGGTCGCCAGAAATTAGCGGTATTAAAATGGGGTCACGTGTCAGAAAAGGTTGGGAACCACTGCTTTAAGGAAATGTTCGTGCGGAACCTTGTTGCTCCACACGTTGTGTCCACACGGCGCTTTTTTCAGAGACACTGCTCCACTTCCGGTTAGAATTCACAACAGAGCCAAAAGCTAACCCATTATAACGGGATTAGGTCAAAAACCGTGAATGTAGCATCAGTACTCAGACAGAATCATGATTCCGTACACTGTCAACATCAAACTGGCGGCTCGGACTCTGACTGGCACCCTGAACTTACAGAATAAAACCGCAGTAGACTGGTGAGTACCGGAGCTCCGCCGTTAGCATGTTTGGGTTAGCATGTTCATTTAGTCCACATCCGCGGCTCACATCGGGTTTCTACGAAGATATTTGCATTAAAAACCTCTGAATTAGTTTGAATGGCGTTCCTCCTGCTGCTTATGAGGATTCAAGTGTTAATCTGTGGTTCATTTACACGGAGGAGGATGTTTTGAACTGCAGAGGACATGCGGTGCATCCTGGGTCATGTGACCTGGGCCCTTTTCAGGCCTGAGTCCTTTCTGGGGGGTCTAAGGGGTTCGGGTCCGGGTTAATCTGGGACTGGACTGCTGCTTTATTCCATCCCACTGCCTGCTGTGTCATCAAATTCCACCCATGCCCTGTTCATCCATTCACACAGCCTTCCTGTCCACTGTTGAGCCAGTTCCTTCCAAACTGTAATCTATTACAGATTACTGTTACTGGTATTTCAAAGTCATTCTTTACCTTTACTGACACATTTTGGATTCCTTAACCCACTGGTTCCAACCTTTTTTTTTTTTTTGTAACTCCTGACCCCATTTTAACTTTGAAAATTTCTATCGACCCCACACATTCAAAACAGAGACTTTTTTTTGGGTTTTTTTTTGCTCAAATTAATTAGTTTTTGTTTCAGTAACAGTTTTCTATAGTATGTTTCAAATACAGGTTAATGTTAGAGGACATTTAGTCCTCTAACATTTAGTAATTTATCCCACCCGTGGGATAAATTTGTGAAATGCAAAAATTACACTGAAGATATGAACAATTAAGGATGTTAAAATCATTTTAGGTCAGTTCAGTCTAAAGTGGATCAGAACCAGTAAAAAACTATGATAATAAACTATACATATTGAAAACCGCAGTTTTTTTCCTTTGTTTTAGTATAAAAAAAAAAGTAAAATGACACAAAAATGTTTACGTTTACAGACTAGTCTTTTACAAAAAATGTGAATAATCTGAACAAATATGAACAACCTGAAATGTCTTAAGAGAAGCAAGTGCAATTTTAACAATATTCTGAATATTACTAAATATTTTATATATTTGACACTATTAGGTTTTGATCTGTGGTCTTTTTTTTATTACTGTGTGTTGTGTCTTATTGCTTTATGTATATTTATGGTATTTATTTAAACTGTGCTATCTTATAATTTAATCATGCTTTTAGATGTAAAGCACTTTGGGCTTCGTTATTTTGTTGTAAAATGCTAAACTTTGAATGATTGATTGATCAATTTGTAGATCCACTGTAATCTTTAAGTTGTGACACATATGTATAAATGATAAACTAAGGTGTAATATTGTTAAAATTGCACTTATTTTTCAAAAGAATTTTCAGGTTGTTCATATTTGTTCATGTTTTATTCAAGTACAGTTCGTGGATGTGAACATTTTCATTGCAGAATTGTACTTTTTTCACTCAAAAACATAAGAAAAACTTTGGCGTTGACATTATTTATCAGTTCATATCCTACTTATATTATTTTACTGGTCTGTATGTGGCCCCTGAACTAAAATGAGTTTGACATCCCTGTTCTATACTGTAATCTATTACAGATTACTGTTACTGGTATTTCAAAGTCATTCTTTACCTTTACTGACACATTTTGGATTCCTCAAGGCACTGGTCCCAACCTTTTTTTCACTCCTGACCCCATTTTAACTTTGCACATTTCTATTGACCCCACACATTCAAAACAGAGACTTTTTTTTTTTTTTTTTGCTCAGATTAATTAGTTTTTGATCCGTTAATAGTTTTCTATACTATGTTTCAAATACAGGTTAATGTTAGAGGACATTTAGTCTATATCACAGGTGTCAAACATGTGGCCCGGGGGCCAAATCCGGCCCACCAAAGGGTCCAGTCCGGCCCTGCAGGATGAATGTGTGAAATGCAAAACTTACACTAAAATGTTAACAATCCTTTCAGTTCAGGTTCCACATTCAGACCAATTCAAGCTCAGGTAGGTCATAATAACATATAAATACTCACAACTGCAAATGTTTTTCTTTGTAAATGTAAATATTTTCATGTATTTACACTAAAACAAAGTATAATATTGCAAAAATATCTGAATAACCTCAACAACCTGAAATTTCTTAAGAGAAGTAAGTACAATTTTAATAATATTCCACCTGTTGTTAAATGTTTTGTGTGTTTGTAGATCCACTGTGATCTGTAAGTATAATGTACATGTGGAAATGATAAACTGAAGCAGAATGGTGTTAAATTACACATTTTTTTGAGTTTGTTCAGGTTATTCACATTGTTTGAGAGGATAGTTTGTAGATGTAAACATCTTCATAAAGTAATTTTACTTTTTTCACTCCAAAACATAGAGAAAAGTTTGGAGTTGACATTATTTATATATTATTATATTATAATTTCACTGCTTCGGCCCACTTGAGATGAAATTGACTGAATGTGGAACTGAACTAAAATGAGTTTGACAGCCCTGGTCTATAGAATGTCTATTATTGTGGACATTTAGTCTGTATAATGTCTATTATTGTGGACATTTAGTCTATAGAATGTCTATTATTGTGGACATTTAGTCTGTATAATGTCTATTATTGTGGACATTTAGTCTGTATAATGTCTATTATTGTGGACATTTAGTCTGTATAATGTCTGTTATTGTGGACATTTAGTCTATATAATGTCTATTATTGTGGACATTTAGTCTATAGAATGTCAATTATTGTGGACATTTAGTGTATAGAATGTCTATTATTGTGGACATTTAGTCTATACAATGTCAATTATTGTGGACATTTAGTGTATAGAATGTCTATTATTGTGGACATTTAGTCTATAGAATGTCTATTATTGTGGACATTTAGTCTGTATAATGTCTATTATTGTGGACATTTAGTCTGTATAATGTCTGTTATTGTGGACATTTAGTCTATATAATGTCTATTATTGTGGACATTTAGTCTATAGAATGTCAATTATTGTGGACATTTAGTGTATAGAATGTCTATTATTGTGGACATTTAGTCTATACAATGTCAATTATTGTGGACATTTAGTGTATAGAATGTCTATTATTGTGGACATTTAGTCTATAGAATGTCTATTATTGTGGACATTTAGTCTGTATAATGTCTATTATTGTGGACATTTAGTCTGTATAATGTCTGTTATTGTGGACATTTAGT
This sequence comes from Sphaeramia orbicularis, assembly GCF_902148855.1. NCBI lineage: Eukaryota > Metazoa > Chordata > Actinopteri > Kurtiformes > Apogonidae > Sphaeramia > Sphaeramia orbicularis. Next base: position 26,417 of record NW_021941736.1, read on the forward strand.
CTATATAATGTCTATTATTGTGGATATTTAGTCTATATAATGTCTATTATTGTGACCATTTAGTCTATATAATGTCTATTATTGTGGACATTTAGTCTATATAATGTCTATTATTGTGGATATTTAGTCTATATAATGTCTATTATTGTGACCATTTAGTCTATAGAATGTCTATTATTGTGGACATTTAGTCTATAGAACGTCTATTATTGTGGACATTTAGTCTATAGAATGTCTATTATTGTGGACATTTAGTCTATAGAACGTCTATTATTGTGGACATTTAGTCTATAGAATGTCTATTATTGCGGACATTTAGTCTGTATAATGTCTGTTATTGTGGACATTTAGTCTATACAATGTCTATTATTGTGGACATTTAGTCTATACAATGTCTATTATTGTGACCATTTAGTCTATAGAATGTCTATTATTGTGGACATTTAGTCTATAGAACGTCTATTATTGTGGACATTTAGTCTATAGAACGTCTATTATTGTGGACATTTAGTCTATAGAATGTCTATTATTGTGGACATTTAGTCTATAGAATGTCTTTTATTGTGGACATTTAATCTATAGAATGTCTATTATTGTGGACATTTAGTCTGTATAATGTCTATTATTGTGGACATTTAGTCTATACAATGTCTATTATTGTGGACATTTAGTCTTTACAATGTCTATTATTGTGGACATTTAGTCTATAGAATGTCTATTATTGTGGACATTTAGTCTGTAGAATGTCTATTATTGTGGACATTTAGTCTGTATAATGTCTATTATTGTGGACATTTAGTCTATAGAATGTCTTTTATTGTGGACATTTAGTCTATAGAATGTCTATTATTGTGGACATTCAGTCTATAGAATGTCTATTATTGTGGACATTTAGTCTATAGAATGTCTTTTATTGTGGACATTTAGTCTATAGAATGTCTTTTATTGTGGACATTTAGTCTATAGAATGTCTATTATTGTGGACATTCAGTCTATAGAATGTCTATTATTGTGGACATTTAGTCTATAGAATGTCAATTATTGTGGACATTTAGTGTATAGAATGTCTATTATTGTGGACATTTAGTCTATACAATGTCAATTATTGTGGACATTTAGTCTATAGAATGTCTATTATTGTGGACATTTAGTCTATAGAATGTCTATTATTGTGGACATTTAGTCTGTATAATGTCTATTATTGTGGACATTTAGTCTGTATAATGTCTGTTATTGTGGACATTTAGTCTATATAATGTCTATTATTGTGGATATTTAGTCTATATAATGTCTATTATTGTGACCATTTAGTCTATATAATGTCTATTATTGTGGACATTTAGTCTATATAATGTCTATTATTGTGGATATTTAGTCTATATAATGTCTATTATTGTGACCATTTAGTCTATAGAATGTCTATTATTGTGGACATTTAGTCTATAGAACGTCTATTATTGTGGACATTTAGTCTGTATAATGTCTGTTATTGTGGACATTTAGTCTATACAATGTCTATTATTGTGGACATTTAGTCTATACAATGTCTATTATTGTGACCATTTAGTCTATAGAATGTCTATTATTGTGGACATTTAGTCTATAGAACGTCTATTATTGTGGACATTTAGTCTATAGAACGTCTATTATTGTGGACATTTAGTCTATAGAATGTCTATTATTGTGGACATTTAGTCTATAGAATGTCTTTTATTGTGGACATTTAATCTATAGAATGTCTATTATTGTGGACATTTAGTCTGTATAATGTCTATTATTGTGGACATTTAGTCTATACAATGTCTATTATTGTGGACATTTAGTCTATACAATGTCTATTATTGTGGACATTTAGTCTGTAGAATGTCTATTATTGTGGACATTTAGTCTGTAGAATGTCTATTATTGTGGACATTTAGTCTATAGAATGTCTTTTATTGTGGACATTTAGTCTATAGAATGTCTATTATTGTGGACATTCAGTCTATAGAATGTCTATTATTGTGGACATTTAGTCTATAGAATGTCTATTATTGTGGACATTTAGTCTATAGAATGTCTATTATTGTGGACATTTAGTCTGTAGAATGTCTATTATTGTGGACATTTAGTCTGTAGAATGTCTATTATTGTGGACATTTAGTCTGTATAATGTCTATTATTGTGGACATTTAGTCTATAGAATGTCTTTTATTGTGGACATTTAGTCTATAGAATGTCTATTATTGTGGACATTCAGTCTATAGAATGTCTATTATTGTGGACATTTAGTCTATAGAATGTCTTTTATTGTGGACATTTAGTCTATAGAATGTCTATTATTGTGGACATTTAGTCTATATAATGTCTATTACTGTGGACAGAGGCAGTAAATCCAGGTGTAGATTACTGCACAAAGGCTCAGGATCTGTCCAGTCAGTCCAGCTGGGATTTACAAGGAGGACAAAGAATACTGAACAAACAAGAACTGAAACTATGAATTATGAAAGAGCTGCAGCATCCGAAACAGAACCACAGATAAACAGAACCACAGATAAACAAAACCACACAAAAACAGAACCACAGATAAACAGAACCACACATAAACAGAACCACAGATAAACAAAACCACACATAAACAGAACCACAGATAAACAAAACCACACAAAAACAGAACCACAGATAAACAGAACCACAGATAAACAGAACCACACATAAACAGAACCACAGATAAACAGAACCACAGATAAACAGAACCACAGACAAACACAACCACACATAAACAGAACCACACATAAACAGAACCACACACAAACAGAACCACACATAAACAGAACCACACATAAACAGAACCACACATAAACAGAACCACAGATAAACAAAACCACACAAAAACAGAACCACAGATAAACAGAACCACAGATAAACAGAACCACACATAAACAGAACCACAGATAAACAGAACCACAGATAAACAGAACCACAGACAAACACAACCACACATAAACAGAACCACACATAAACAGAACCACACACAAACAGAACCACAGATAAACAGAACCACAGACAAACAGAACCACACATAAACAGAACCACACACAAACAGAACCACACATAAACAGAACCACACATAAACAGAACCACACACAAACAGAACCACAGATAAACAGAACCACACATAAACAGAACCACAGATAAACAGAACCACACAAAAACAGAACCACAGACAAACACAACCACACATAAACAGAACCACACATAAACAGAACCACACACAAACAGAACCACACATAAACAGAACCACACATAAACAGAACCACACACAAACAGAACCACAGATAAACAGAACCACAGACAAACAGAACCACACATAAACAGAACCACAGATAAACAGAACCACAGACAAACACAACCACACATAAACAGAACCACACAAACAGAACCACACACAAACAGAACCACACATAAACAGAACCACACATAAACAGAACCACACACAAACCGAACCACACACAAACAGAACCACAGATTAACAGAACCACACACAAACAGAACCACAGATAAACAGAACCACACACAAACAGAACCACACACAAACAGAACCACAGATAAACAGAACCACACATAAACAGAACCACAGATAAACAGAACCACAGATAAACAGAGCCACACAAAAACAGAACCACAGATAAACAGAACCACAGACAAACACAACCACACATAAACAGAACCACACATAAACAGAACCACACATAAACAGAACCACAGATAAACAGAACCACACACAAACAGAACCACACATAAACAGAACCACACACAAACAGAACCACAGATAAACAGAACCACAGATAAACAGAACCACACATAAACAGAACCACACACAAACAGAACCACAGATAAACAGAACCACACACAAACAGAACCACAGATAAACAGAACCACACACAAACAGAACCACACATAAACAGAACCACACACAAACAGAACCACACACAAACAGAACCACAGATAAACAGAACCACACACAAACAGAACCACAGATAAACAGAACCACACATAAACAGAAACACACACAAACAGAACCACACACAAACAGAACCACAGATAAACACAACCACAGACAAACACAACCACAGACAAACAGAACCACACATAAACAGAACCACAGATAAACAGAACCACAGATAAACAGAACCACACATAAACAGAACCACAGATAAACAGAACCACACACAAACAGAACCACAGATAAACAGAACCACACACAAACAGAACCACAGATAAACAGAACCACACACAAACAGAACCACAGATAAACAGAACCACACAAACAGAACCACACATGAACAGAACCACACACAAACAGAACCACACATAAACAGAACCACACATAAACAGAACCACACACAAACAGAACCACAGATAAACAGAACCACACATAAACAGAACCACACACAAACAGAACCACACATAAACAGAACCACAGATAAACAGAACCACAGATAAACAGAACCACACATAAACAGAACCACAGACAAACACAACCACACATAAACAGAACCACACATAAACAGAACCACAGATAAATAGAACCACAGACAAACAGAACCCCACATAAACAGAACCCCAGATAAACAGAACCACATATAAACAGAACCACACACAAACAGAACCACAGATAAACAGAACCACACATAAACAGAACCACACACAAACAGAACCACACACAAACAGAACCACACATAAACAGAACCACACACAAACAGAACCACACATAAACAGAACCACACATAAACAGAACCACAGTGCTTCAGTTTCAGAACCACAGTTTGGATTGTCTCTGTCAACCCAACACAGATTTTTTATCAGTAGTTTTTATTTTTTATCAGTTTCTAGAAATTCCAGGCGACCCCATACGGGGTCCTGACCCCAAGGTTGAAAAACACTGCCTTAAGGTCTCATGGTCCTGCTGTTTTGTTTTGTTTTGTTTTGTTTTCTGTTATTAAAAAAGAAAATAAATAATAAATAATGTATATATATATATATATATATATATATATATATATATATATATATATATATATATATATATATATATATATACACACACACACACATACATACATACATATATATATATATATATATATACATACATACATACATACATATCATACATATATATATATATATATATATATATATATATATATATATGTATGAGCAATTAAATAATGGGTGAAAACTTTAAAGTGTGTTGTAACACAAGTGCTATTGAACATGTACCGAGTCAAATCTGACTGAAGAGTGATTAGTAATGCCTTACACTACTGTGTTACAGCAACAAGTAATCTGTTACTGTAATGGGAAAATGTAGACTATAAATGAAATTCATCTGCATAAGTTGAGCTGTAATAATAATAAATTAGGGATGCACCAATACGAGTATTGGCATCGGCTCTGATACTCAGTGTGTGTACTCGTACTCATAAAAGATATCCAATACAAACGCATCAATCCCACTTCCGTCTTTGTGCCATTCCCAGTTCAGTGCAGCAGGTGCACGGCGGTGGAATAATGTGTGTGAGTGTGAAGAGTGTGGAGATTTTTCAAAATAAATGACGGTGATAAAAGTAACACTTACAGTACTGTTCAGACAGACAGACGCAGCGTTCTGTCCATCCTCTGCGTACATTCATCTGTTTTCCAGCTGATGGAGGATGCGTAAACAGAATGAGAATACCAGCGGGAGTACGGAGCGGTGCGGACTGCCACCAGTGGAAGTGCAAACCAAACCTGTCACTCATTTGTCTTTTCTCTTCCTGCTGAAGCAAAACTTTTAAACCTTACAGAGAAAACACTAACATTAGTATCACAGTAGTGTTCCCTCTGTTGTCTACAGGTTTGGTATTACTGACTTTCTTCTTCATTAAACTTTCCTCTTCTTCGTGGTATTTGTCCAGTATGGTTAATTCAGAGCGGCGCCCCCTGGTGGATTAACTGACAAACGCTCATTCCAACACATTAAATGTCAGTAGCAGCACTTTGTTCCAGTCAGACTAATGACAACGACAATAAAGCACATTTACAAAAGGAACTAACAACTGGAATGGGATTACTAAGGACTAGGATCAGTACTCAGTATCAGCAAGTACTCAAATGGAAGTACTCATACTCGTACTCGGTCTAGAAAAAAGTGGTATTGGTACATCCTTATAATACATAATAATAATAATAATATATTTTATTGGGTGGCACTTTTCAAGTCACCCAAGGTCACCTTCCAGACAGTGAAACGCATCAGATAAAAAACCTCAAACACAATGAAAACATCAACTGAAAAACAACTGTGGTGTCCAGTGTCCAGTCAGAGTGAATATGTCTGAACAGATGGGTTTGGACTGTTGTCATGGCGTCTGACTGTCTTCTGTGTGTGTGTGTGTGTGTGTGTGTGTGTGTGTGTGGGTCCAAAGTTTGGATTACATTTCTATTCTATTCTATGAAAAGCCCAGTTGTGGGTGCAGGTCCAAACATATTCACATACTTCAGATGTTTAAATCCATGTGTTGAAATGAAGTCCTGGAGGTTCAGAACATCCTCTGTTCTCATATTTTCAGCTCAACTTTAACAGAACCGTACGTTCCTTAGTCATTTCCATTGCGTTCTGTGCTCTCCTTTTTTTTTGGATCAATTTTTGTTTAAAAATTATTTTCATTGTGCATCTCAGAAATACAAAACAAAAGAAAAAGAAAGATGTTCACATTTTATGATATAGTATAACCCCCCCCCCAAACCAATGGCGACCCCCATACCAACCCAGCCTGGATCTCAGAATACGAAAACCAACTGCGTTCTGTGCTCTGGGTGACATTGTCTGCGCTGTGATTGGCTCTGGGTGACACTGTCTGCGCTGTGATTGGCTCTGGGTGACACTGTCTGTGCTGTGATTGGCTCTAGGGGCTGGCAGGGACTGATCGCTCAAGGATGCCACTCCAGTATTCTCATCATCGATCCGAAGACGGCCCAGACCATCCAGGTGTTGGAGAGGCACAAAGCCGTGGTGGTCAAGGTGAGTCTACTCCTTCTGCCTCCTCAGTTTATGGTGTTTAATCAAATGCAGTTTCAGGTGAGTGCTCCGTCTAGACCAGGTGTCAATATTCATCTCTGTGCTTTTAATTGATCCCTGGATCCAAGAGGTGAAATATGACCCCCTATATTTAAGGTGTGCTTATTTATTGATCTCTTTTGCAAGGGTGACCTGGCCAAGAGGTCAGCAGCACACGAAAGAAAGAAAACAGGTTTTACAGACAGGTACTAACAATAAAGTAAAACAAACAGGAATAATATTGGAATAACAGAAAAGTGACACAGTTTTTTTTGAAGTGCAGTTGATAAAGTGCCAAAATGTAGTTGAGGTCACAGTATTTTAAAAACACAGGCGCTGTCCGGTTGACTCTGGCTGTCTTGTCTGTAAGATGGAGAGAAAAGCTTGAAATGACATGAGTTCAGGCGTTTTCAGCTGAAGTGTGTTCCAGGCGGATGGGGCGGGGCAAAGCCAAAAGCCCGCCTCCCCAGTTCAGTAATGCACTTGTTCAGAATTAGACACTTAGTCAACTCTCTTTTTTGCCTTTGCTTTGAACAAATGACTTCTCAGTTTGTTCTGAACCTGGTTTTGCTGCTGCAGTGGACGGTGGATCACATCAGGCAGGAGATGATCAGAATTTAGCGTCAGTCTGTGAACGGGAACGCAGCCGTCTGCAGCCGAACGTCATTTAGACATGTTCAGCCGAACGTAACGATCACACTGGATCTACAAATAAACATTTAAGAACAGGCAGAATATTAGTGCGATTCCACCGATTTATATGAAGACAGTTCAGGTTGGTCATATTTGTTCAGTTTATTCACATTTTATTAAAGGTTAGTTAGTAAATGTAAACATTTCTATGTAATAAAATTTTTACTGGTTCAGATCCTCTTTAGATCATATGGGTCTGAATGTGGAACCTGAACTAAAAGGATTTTAATATCATTGATTGTTCATATGTTCAGTGTCATTTTTGCATTTTATAAATTCATCCCATGGGCTGGACTGGACCCTTTGGTGGGCTGGACTGGACCCTTTGGTAGGTTGGACTGGACCCTTTGGTAGGTTGGACTGGACCCTTTGGTGGGCTGGACTGGACCCTTTGGTGGGCTAGACTGGACCCTTTGGTGGGCTGGACTGGACCCTTTGGTGGGTTGGACTGGACCCTTTGGTGGGCTGGACTGGACCCTTTGGTGGGCTGGACTGGACCCCTTGGTGGGCTAGACTGGACCCCTTGGTGGGCTAGACTGGACCCTTTGGTGGGTTGGACTGGACCCTTTGGTGGGCTGGACTGGACCCCTTGGTGGGCTGGACCCTTTGGTGTGCCAGTTCTGGTCCACGGGCCGGATGTTGGACCCCCTTGGTTTAAATCATGCTTCAGGTTCTGTCAGATGACACTGTCCTCTACTCTGGAGAAGGTGTTGAACTTTTCCAATCTTCTTCCATGAACCAGTGTCACCTCTATTTGTGGGTTTATTCCGTTCTGTGAGTTTGCTGACAGGACAGATCTACAGAGGGAGCAGAAGGCCTGGATTCTGAAATGGACTTTTTTCCTCCTGATGCAGCTCCTGCAGCCTTAAAACCCACTAAATACATGTTTTTGAGCATCTGCCACAAAGCCTGACCTTAATCCAATGGAACACCTGTGGGCTGGGATGAGAACAGCAGCACGTTCAAGGGTTCTCAGGCTGGGATTGTACCAGAAGCCTCAGAGTGTGCACACTGGAAGAACAGCATGTGTGTGTTTAGAACCTTTAACTGTGGTAGAAGGGCTACAAACAGACAAAAGATCCAATGAAAATAGGTCTCTGAAATAGAGCCTCTAAATACTAGCAGTAATGATTAGGGGCTGGGAGCCCGAGGCCCGAGCACCTATTGTTCCTCCATTTTCATCTTCCGGACAAGATTTCGCCGATTAATACAGCCTAATCCGCTGGGAGGACCCCTGCAATTAATATATCAAAATGTGCGGTTTCATCGGGAATCGTGTGCAGTGACTCAAGGTAGAGATTCATTAATTTTTCGCAGTTATGGGCAAAAAACATGCATAAAAAGTCCCATAGAAATGAATGGGGAGAGGAAAAAATCAGCCACAAAAATCCACTTGTTTCTGACTGCTACTGCTTCGCCATACTTTGACCTACCTAAACTTTAAAACGCAGGTATTTTTGTCGTCTCCACAGAAATGTATGTTGTTTGAGGATGAGGTTTACGGTTTTTGATAGATGGGTCTTAGAAAAGGGTCAGATTTGTCAGAAAACACCAAAACAGAGTGCGCATTCCTGGCATACCAATCTCAGTAGAGTGTGAAAACAGCTGAAAATCGCCTCAAAATTTTGTGGATAACTCGTCCTCCCGGCCAAACAATACATAGGAGGCAAATGATTCTTTCCAGAAATGTAGTCACAGTTCCTGGGCTTCATATGAACCTAAGTTTGAAGACCTAGCTCTTTCTAAAGTGAAATGGCAGGCAGTAGAATGGAGCCTTCCCCCTCCTCTTCCCCTATTCAAATCAATCCAAACAGATTGTGGTTTTCCTGATAAGTTGACTGTTTTTACACTGCTGTAACTCTGACATTTCTCACAGTACAAGGAAGAAAAACACATCTGTGTGTTCCACAGCTCTTCGTGCCAGTCATGATCATTTTAGTTTTCACCTATCTTTTATGGTTTTTCCGTAATGAGCAGATGTTTGGGACCTATTCCACAGCTCTTTGTGCCTGTGTGTGTCTTCTGAGCCCACTTCCCCCTAACAGCCTGAACGTCACTGGTCCAACCACAGCTCTATTAAGGCTCATTGGCACGGCCATGGATCAGGGCTGTTAACCTACACAGCTGTGGGGGGGCCAAGGGAGAGGGGGGCCCATGGGAAGTGAAGAGTTTTTTGTTAAAGTGTTTTTTTTCCCCTGTATTTCAACTAAATTATGTGATAAATACCGACTTATATGCAAGCTTCACACATTAGATTTTATAAATTGGTATATTATTGTATTCCATAAAAGTACAGACTGCTGTCACTGCTCTGTGAACATCCACTGAGAAAAGCACAAAATGGTTCACTCCACACAGAGTTTGACAAACGCACTTTGCTTGTTAGGCTACGGTGACTCGTTGCATCTCTATGATAGAAGAAATCTGATCATGATGTCACAGTTTTAAAAAAAAAATAAGTCAGGATTTCAGAAAAGAAAGGAAAGGAAAGAAAAGAAAGGGAGAGAAGGCAAAATGAAGGAAGTCAAGTTCTGACCAACTTCTTTTCAAAGAAAGGTGAACACAAACTTTTAAACACACAAGATGAAATGGCATTATTAGGTGCCGTTAACTCCTCCGTTATTGTTGCTAATATAAACAGAGACAATCCAAAGCAAGAGCAACACTTTCAAATGAGGCTTTTGTTGTGAACCCTTTCATGCATAGTGGTCACTACAGTGGACAGTTATTCTATAGATTTTCTTTTGTATATTCATGGGTTTTGTTGTTTTAGTTCCATATCAACCAACACAGTGGACGCTTATGCATCATCCCATACACTGACATTCCTGTTATTTTCCTGTTCTTTTATCTAAATCAATTACTAATTGTTATTAGACTGTAATTAACAGAGTTTTTAAAGAACTCGGGGCATTTTGTGACTTGAGCACCTGCATGAGTTCTTGTCGGGAGAGACCAGCGCTGATATTTTTATTTTACGTGTGATCAGAATAAATTTTTAACTGAGACCAAGGCGCATCCTGAACTCATCTTTGGAGATTTCAATCAACGAACGTAAAAGACGTTAACACACTCCTTTGTTGTCTTCTCAAGTTTAAAAAAGCAGTGATTCCCAACCTTTTTGAGCCACGGCACATATTTTAGATTAGAAAAATCACAAGGCACACCCCAAACAAAAATGTCACAAAAAGTGTATTTACTGAAATATTATACAAATCTGGTCTCAATGTACTTACTGGGTGTGAAACCTGGACCTGTTTAGTTGAACACAAAGCTCATATTCTTGCAGGAATTGAAGAAAGACACACACAAATATTCCTCAACAGCTCTGAGTCTCTCTCTTTTTTCGGGGGGGGGGGTGCAGGGCACATCAGGGCACATTGTCACGGAGCGTTTGGAACAAGAAAGCTTGAGAGCGGTTCGTCAGCGACCCCTCAGACGAACCCCCGGATTGAAGTCCGACGTGTAACAGTATGGGAGGCATATCCCCCCTGCCCCAGCCTGATACCTGGGGTTTGGGGGTTACTCGCTAATCCGCGCGTCACTAGTGAGGGGGGGCTTTATCAGCAGATCACACCGCATGGGGGCTGGTTCACTTTCACTTTCATTTTTATTTTTGCAAAGGCAAACAGGAGACTGTTGTGGTTGAGTGGATCATTAGTGCGTACAGTCGTGTGGATCTACGAGGGCCGTTCAATAAGTTCATGGCCTCACCCAGAACAGAACAACACAGACTGATAATTTATATTTTATTTTTCAACATAATCTCCATTTACAGCAATGCACTTGGTCCATCGATGTTCAAGCATCACTATCCCATCACGAAAGAATGTAACATCCTGTATTATAACAACCAGTATTTCTGGGTGAGGCCATGAACTTATTGAACAGCCCTCGTATATCACGCTGTTCTTACAGTACCAGTCAGGTCACATTGGATAATCTTCCACAGCACACCTGATGATTTTTTACGGCACACTAACGTGCCGCGGCACACTGGTTGGGAAACACTGGCATAGAGGATAGTTCCCAGATGTCATGATATTTGCCTTCACAGTGACTATCATCCATCCTAGCTGCTGCTAAAACGGAATTTGTGAAACACATTCCAGAAACTGTCAGAGAAAGTGATCCTACAGCAAACCCCTCATCCTCCACTGATGCAGACAAGGTGAGCTAGTTCAACATGAAAGCAACATGAAACTATTTTGACTTTAATGACTGGAGCAACAGGGCATTAGTGCATTTGGTAAGAATTGGTAAGAGGCTAATGTTGATTATTCTTCATGTTCCCAGTGTGGTTCAATATGTAAAGGGTAGATTAAGTGAAAAAATCTACACGCATTAGATTTTTTGAAACTGTGTGTGACAACATATTTTATATAAATATACATACATACATACATACATATGTGTGTATATATATATATATATATATATATATATATATATATATATATATATATATATATACATATGTATATATATATGTGTGTGTGTGTCAGATTGAAAATGTTGTATTTAGGCTCACAGAAATTCTAATCATGAAAACTAAGAGAAAAAACTACTACTAGGTGTGGTCAAGAGCGTCACAGATGGACAGCCCACTACTTGTTGATTCATAACTTTTGAACCAGATAAGTTTAAGACAAATATTACACATAATTGGAAAGGTCTAAATGCCATCTTAAACATACTCAAAGGGCCAAATTTAGTTTCAGATATTTCTAAATGAAAAATATCAAAAACTACTGCATCACAGATGGACAAAAAATTTATGTCTATTTTTTGCAAGAATAACAAAGTTCTCAAAAGTAAAGTTTCTACGACATTATCATCCTAAAATGTATTCAGTGTAAACCTTTATTCCCTCTATTTTACAACCTAATAATTGGTTAGAGGTAGGGCTGCACGATTAATCGATTTCAAATCGAAATCGGATTTTTTAATTAGTACGGTTTTTAAAAAAGGGAAATCGTAAAATCGATTTCATCTCTCTCGTGCCTGCGGGCTGCGCGCTTGCGGGCTCCCGTAGGCTCCTCCTCCTTTCAGTGACAGCGGTCTGTCACAGAAGTCCATGTAATGACTGGACTTTAAATGTGTTATTGAGCCCGCAGTACTTATAGAAATGTAAGCCGTGGCTTCACGCACGGATCCTGCAACTGAAATAGAACTGCATGTGGATCACTCATCTTACGTTGTCCCAGATCCGTACCGTACTGTCTTCTTCCGAACCGGGTCCGAGTCTCGGGGTCATCAGCCTCAGCAGAGGAGCCCACACAGCCCCCTGCCCACACACATCCACCAGCTCCACACATAGAATCCCTCCAGCGTGTCCTGGGTCGGTCTATTCCACGCACAGATCCCCCAGTTTAAATAGAACCGCATGTGGATCACTCATATTAACGTGGTCCACGCACGCACGCACGCACGACTGATGCCTGTCACTGACTTACATTGGTATCACTTCTGTGGGCCCAGATACCCAGGAAAAAAAAAAACAAATATATATATATATATATATATATATATATATATATATATATTATATTATTTATTATATTATTTATTTATTTATTTATTTATAATTTAGTCCTCTTACTTGCTAAATTTTTCATTCACAAATGTAAGTTCTGTAACACAAAACCAAATATTATTTATTTTTTGAAAGATGTTGAACTTTATTTAAAGCTGTTAGATAAATGTGGAAACAAAAAGGCTATAAAAACCATAAATATTTGCTCTGATTTGGACATTGTATTATATAGTGTATTCCCCCTGACAAACTTCTGTTATTTTCTTGTTGTATACATTGTTTGTATACTCTACTTCATTCAATAAAGATTTAATTAAGAATAAAACTTCTGTGGGTTCATCACGTGATCCCATCACAGATTTGAGGTCAGAGCAGTGCCTTGCATTGTTGGCTGCTCACGAAAATGGCATGGTGACTTCTGTTGTCTTTTGTAGTTTTACCCAAAAATCAAAATCAAAATCGAAAATCGAGTTTTTAGAGGAAAAAATCGGGATTTTTTTTTTTTTTTGCCAAAATCGTGCAGCCCTAGTTAGAGGAAAAAAATATTTTATCATACCTAATAAGCAAGAGTTTTGACAAACATCAACTGGCAAATGGCAACAAATGGCAACGTCACAGATGGACAACAAAAGTAAATATCTAATTAAATAAATAATATTTAATAAAATTAAATATCAAATAATTTTTTTAATTTCAATCATCAATATCATACACTTTTTTTACAATATATACAACATACAAATATACATACACATAAACTTTATATTAAAATGTATTTTGCATAGATATTATTGATTCATTGATTGATGGAGAAAACTTTACACAGTAGTATGGCTCTCCCAGTCTGGTTAAATCATGATGTTAGCCCTGTGATATAGCCACTGTGTTGGTGGGTAAGGCCCTTGGCAAATGTCAAATTACATTGGTGCAGGGGTATAGGGAGAATTTAAGAAGGGGGGAGGGGGCAAGGTCTAAATACTGACTGAATGAAATGATACTGAATTAGGCTCATACTGCCAACTAGTGGTCCTGCACGGTAACTCGGTCATTTTTTGTCCGATCAGCACCAAACTTGACCTGGTTGATGTTGTTCCTGCCTCGAACAAAATGACACAGCAATATTGAATCAGATTCGTAGCACCATCTAGTGGTCCCGGAAATTTGCCTCGGCTGTGCGCCGCTTGGGCCTTGCGATCGCGAGCGGGACCTGTGGTCGTGAACGACCTCAGAATTGAACCGACGGCGGGCCCCCTGCCCTCCCCCTGACCCCTGAGCCCCTCTCACGATTTCCGCGTGTGGAAATTGTCTAGTTTAGAACATGGAGTTTTTTGGAAATCCATGAATAAAATACTCCTGAAACAAACAAACTGGACGGTGTCTCCTTCCTCTTGGACGGTGTCTCCTTCCTCTTGGACAGTGTCTCCTTCCTCTTGGATGGTGTCTCCTTCCTCTTGGACGGTGTCTCCTACCTCCTGGACGGTGTCTCCTTCCTCTTGGACGGTGTCTCCTTCCTCCTGAACGGTGTCTCCTTCCTCCTGGACATTGTCTCCTTCCACCTGTACGGTGTCTCCTTCCTCCTGGACGGTGTCTCCTTCCTCCTGGACGGTGTCTCCTTCCTCCTGGACGGTGTCTCCTTCCACCTGGACGGTGTCTCCTTCCTCCTGGACGGTGTCTCCTTCCACCTGGACATTGTCTCCTCCCTCCTGGATGGTGTCTCCTTCCACCTGGACGGTGTCTTCTTTCTCCTGGACGGTGTCTCCTTCCTCCTGGACGGTGTCTCCTTCCTCCTGTACGGTGTCTCCTTCCTCCTGGACGGTGTCTCCTTCCACCTGGACGGTGTCTCCTTCTACCTGGACATTGTCTCCTCCCTCCTGGACGGTGTCTCCTTCTACCTGGACATTGTCTCCTCCCTCCTGGACGGTGTCTCCTTCCACCTGGATGGTGTCTTCTTTCTCCTGGACGGTGTCTCCTTCCTCTTGGACGGTGTGTCCTTCCTCCTGGACGGTGTCTCCTTCCTCCTGGACGGTGTCTCCTTCCACCTGGACGGTGTCTCCTTCTACCTGGACATTGTCTCCTCCCTCCTGGACGGTGTCTCCTTCTACCTGGACATTGTCTCCTCCCTCCTGGACGGTGTCTCCTTCGTCCTGGACGGTGTCTCCTTCCACCTGGACGGTGTCTCCTTCCTCCTGGACGGTGTCTCCTTCCTCTTGGACGGTGTCTCCTTCCTCCTTGATGGTGTCTCCTTCCTCTTGGACGGTGTCTCCTTCCTCCTTGACGGTGTCTCCTTCCTCTTGGACGGTGTCTCGCTCCTCCTGGACGGTGTCTCCTTCCTCCTGGACGGTGTCTCCTTCCTCCTGGACGGTGTCTCCTTCCACCTGGACGGTGTCTCCTTCCTCCTGGACGGTGTCTCCTTCCTCTTGGACGGTGTCTCCTTCCTCCTTGACGGTGTCTCCTTCCTCTTGGACGGTGTCTCCTTCCTCTTGGATGGTGTCTCCTTCCTCTTGGACGGTGTCTCCTACCTCCTGGACGGTGTCTCCTTCCTCTTGGACGGTGTCTCCTTCCTCCTGAACGGTGTCTCCTTCCTCCTGGACATTGTCTCCTTCCACCTGTACGGTGTCTCCTTCCTCCTGGACGGTGTCTCCTTCCACCTGGACATTGTCTCCTCCCTCCTGGATGGTGTCTCCTTCCACCTGGACGGTGTCTTCTTTCTCCTGGACGGTGTCTCCTTCCTCCTGGACGGTGTCTCCTTCCTCCTGGACGGTGTCTCCTTCCTCCTGTACGGTGTCTCCTTCCTCCTGGACGGTGTCTCCTTCCACCTGGACGGTGTCTCCTTCTACCTGGACATTGTCTCCTCCCTCCTGGACGGTGTCTCCTTCTACCTGGACATTGTCTCCTCCCTCCTGGACGGTGTCTCCTTCCACCTGGACGGTGTCTTCTTTCTCCTGGACGGTGTCTCCTTCCTCTTGGACGGTGTGTCCTTCCTCCTGGACGGTGTCTCCTTCCTCCTGGATGGTGTCTCCTTCCTCCTGGACGGTGTCTCCTTCCACCTGGACGGTGTCTCCTTCTACCTGGACATTGTCTCCTCCCTCCTGGACGGTGTCTCCTCCCTCCTGGACGGTGTCTCCTTCCTCCTGGACGGTGTCTCCTTCCACCTGGACGGTGTCTCCTTCCTCCTGGACGGTGTCTCCTTCCTCTTGGACGGTGTCTCCTTCCTCCTTGACGGTGTCTCCTTCCTCTTGGACAGTGTCTCCTTCCTCCTGGACGGTGTGTCCTTCCTCCTGGACGGTGTCTCCTTCCTCCTGGACGGTGTCTCCTTCCTCCTGGACGGTGTCTCCTTCCTCTTGGACGGTGTCTCCTTCCTCCTGGACGGTGTCTCCTTCCTCCTGGACGGTGTCTCCTTCCTCTTGGACGGTGTCTCCTTCCTCCTGGACGGTGTCTCCTTCCTCTTGGACGGTGTCTCCTTCCTCCTGGACGGTGTCTCCTTCCTCCTGGACGGTGTCTCCTTCCTCTTGGACGGTGTCTCCTTCCTCCTGGACGGTGTCTCCTTCCTCCTGGACGGTGTCTCCTTCCTCCTGGACGGTGTCTCCTTCCTCCTGGACGGTGTCTCCTTCCTCCTGGACGGTGTCTCCTTCCTCTTGGACGGTGTCTCCTTCCTCCTTGACAGTGTCTCCTTCCTCCTGGACGGTGTCTCCTTCCTCCTGGACGGTGTCTCCTTCCTCCTGGACGGTGTCTCCTTCCACCTGGACGGTGTCTCCTTCCTCCTGGACGGTGTCTCCTTCCTCTTGGACGGTGTCTCCTTCCTCCTGGACGGTGTCTCCTTCCTCCTGGACGGTGTCTCCTTCCTCTTGGACGGTGTCTCCTTCCTCCTGGACGGTGTCTCCTTCCTCTTGGACGGTGTCTCCTTCCTCTTGGACGGTGTCTCCCCTGGGTGATGGTGAGACCACCCTCAAGCTGACCTGTCATCCTGGCTCCTCCCCCTTGCCGTGTCATCTGTGTACCATGGATGAGGTCCAACCTGTTCTCTAGCTGTGATACAAACTTCTTATTGTGGATATTGGAACACTGAGCTAACAGCTGTCTCTACTTCAGTGAGGAGGTGGAGTTTGGAGGAACCATTCCATCCTCTGCATGGACCCTAATAATAATACTAAGAATGGACTAGATTTCGATAGTGCTTTTCTATGAACACATACTCAAAGTGCACACAGTGGATCCATTCTTCATTGGCTCTCACATCCTCCCTCTGGTGGGGGTAAACTACACCTGTATCCACAGCTGTCCTGGGGCAGACTGACAGAAGCGTGGCTGACAGTTTGTGCCTACGGCCCCTCCCACCACCACCAAACATTCACATGCATTCATACACCAGTGTGAGGGGCACTGGAGGCAAGGAGGGTGAAGTGTCTTGCCCAAGCACTCAACAGCACATGGACAGAGCGGGATTCGAACCGCCAGCCCTTTGGTTATTGGACGACCCGCTCTACCATCTGAGCCATGGCCGCCCCAAACCCCACTGACCCTCTGTCACTGGGGTTGTTACCATAGTAACACTCCAGCAGTACCATGTTCTGTGCTCCACTCTATGAGTGTCTTGTTCCAGTAGCTGATCTGACATTAGGATGTCCTGGTTCAACACCTGACCTGGACCTTTTTGTCCCACGTGACGTTCAAGCCAGCATGACTCTTTCATTTATTGTACTCGGAGAAAAGCGTGTACTGTTGGTCGGCCCTGGCACATATCTATCTATATTAGAGCAGGGCTGTGTATCAGCAAGAATCTGGTGATACAATACAAATCACAATACTAGGATCACGATACAATATATCACATATCATGATACTGTTAAAAAGGAAATTTTGTTTGTTTTAATTATTTTTTTCCTTGAAGAACTGAATTCCATCATAAATCTGCACAAATACTAAACACATTTGTATTTGATCCCAACAGGATCTAATGTTCTATCACCAAATGTTCAAACTGTGTTCAAACTGAAGTTTTACAGACATTCCAGTTTCAGATCCTGTTCAAATGTTCAGATTCTACTAGTTCATAGGTAACGTAAATAAAATAATAAAATAAGAGTGTTAAATAATCATAAATAAAATAGAAAACAAAAAAGTAAAACAAAAAAAACTAAAATGAACCTCTGCCATATCTGCATTTGAATAAATACCTAAAAATATCCATACAGTACTTTAAAATATCGATACAGTATTGTGAAATGAAATATTGTGACATATTGCAGAACCGATGTTTTCTTACAGCCCTATATTAGAGATGCAACAGCACACAGGTGAAAACTGTGTGCCGTTCGGTCCACCCTTCACAGGACAGTCCGTGTTTATGGACCGCAGGTTTTCAGGTTTGCAATTGATTTTGCGTTGGTGCTTTATGTACGACTTTACAGGCCATTCAGTGTGTGTGTGTGTGTGTGTGTGTGTGTGTGTCTCTCTCTCTCTCCCTCTCTCTCTCTCTCCCTCTCTCTCCTCTCTGATGTGAGTTCTTTCAGGTGCAGTACACACACATCCTTGGTGTTGGACTGATCATTTAACTCCAGACTTACTGCTGGTGTGGTGTCACCTTCAGCTCCCTTGTTTTCACTGCTGCCAGACACGTCTTCTGTGTAAATCAACACCATTTACACTGATAAAGGCTGTTTGTGCTGTGACTGAGAGTCCTGTTGTGTGTCTGTGTGTGCCTTTGTGTATGCATGTTTGTGTGTTTTGTTGGAGGCTAAATCAATCCTACAGTGATTATCTGTGCCCCAGTCCCACATTCTTCACTCTAAAGCACACTTTAATCAGGTAAAGCACCGCAGACAGCAGACAGTCATTCCTCAGCACTGACACAAAAAGCCCAGCCAATAAAACCCCCACACATCTAAGAAAGGATGACCACTACATTCAAACAGAGTGGACACAGTCACAAACACACAGTCTAAGAAACGATGACCACTACATTCAAACAGAGTGGACACAGTCACAAACACACATCTAAGAAACGATGACCACTACATTCAAACAGAGTGGACACAGTCACAAACACACATCTAAGAAACGATGACCACTACATTCAAACAGAGTGGACACAGTCACAAACACACATCTAAGAAACGATGACCACTACATTCAAACAGAGTGGACACAGTCACAAACACACATCTAAGAAACGATGACCACTACATTCAAACAGAGTGGACACAGTCACAAACACACGTCTAAGAAACGATGACCACTACATTCAAACAGAGTGGACACAGTCACAAACACACATCTAAGAAACGATGACCACTACATTCAAACAGAGTGGACACAGTCACAAACACACATCTAAGAAACGATGACCACTACATTCAAACAGAGTGGACACAGTCACAAACACACATCTAAGAAACGATGACCACTACATTCAAACAGAGTGGACACAGTCACAAACACACATCTAAGAAACGATGACCACTACATTCAAACAGAGTGGACAGTCACAAACACACATCTAAGAAACGATGACCACTACATTCAAACAGAGTGGACACAGTCACAAACACACATCTAAGAAACGATGACCACTACATTCAAACAGAGTGGACACAGTCACAAACACACGTCTAAGAAAGGATGACCACTACATTCAAACAGAGTGGACACAGTCACAAACACACGTCTAAGAAACGATGACCACTACATTCAAACAGAGTGGACACAGTCACAAACACACATCTAAGAAACGATGACCACTACATTCAAACAGAGTGGACACAGTCACAAACACACATCTAAGAAACGATGACCACTACATTCAAACAGAGTGGACACAGTCACAAACACACATCTAAGAAACGATGACCACTACATTCAAACAGAGTGGACACAGTCACAAACACACATCTAAGAAACGATGACCACTACATTCAAACAGAGTGGACACAGTCACAAACACACGTCTAAGAAACGATGACCACTACATTCAAACAGAGTGGACACAGTCACAAACACACGTCTAAGAAACGATGACCACTACATTCAAACAGAGTGGACACAGTCACAAACACACATCTAAGAAACGATGACCACTACATTCAAACAGAGTGGACACAGTCACAAACACACATCTAAGAAACGATGACCACTACATTCAAACAGAGTGGACACAGTCACAAACACACGTCTAAGAAACGATGACCACTACATTCAAACAGAGTGGACACAGTCACAAACACACATCTAAGAAACGATGACCACTACATTCAAACAGAGTGGACACAGTCACAAACACACATCTAAGAAACGATGACCACTACATTCAAACAGAGTGGACACAGTCACAAACACACGTCTAAGAAACGATGACCACTACATTCAAACAGAGTGGACACAGTCACAAACACACGTCTAAGAAACGATGACCACTACATTCAAACAGAGTGGACACAGTCACAAACACACATCTAAGAAACGATGACCACTACATTCAAACAGAGTGGACAGTCACAAACACACATCTAAGAAACGATGACCACTACATTCAAACAGAGTGGACAGTCACAAACACACATCTAAGAAACGATGACCACTACATTCAAACAGAGTGGACACAGTCACAAACACACATCTAAGAAACGATGACCACTACATTCAAACAGAGTGGACACAGTCACAAACACACGTCTAAGAAACGATGACCACTACATTCAAACAGAGTGGACACAGTCACAAACACACATCTAAGAAACGATGACCACTACATTCAAACAGAGTGGACACAGTCACAAACACACATCTCAGAAACGATGACCACTACATTCAAACAGAGTGGACACAGTCACAAACACACATCTAAGAAACGATGACCACTACATTCAAACAGAGTGGACACAGTCACAAACACACATCTAAGAAAGGATGACCACTACATTCAAACAGAGTGGACACAGTCACAAACACACATCTAAGAAAGGATGACCACTACATTCAAACAGAGTGGACACAGTCACAAACACACATCTAAGAAAGGATGACCACTACATTCAAACAGAGTGGACACAGTCACAAACACACATCTAAGAAAGGATGACCACTACATTCAAACAGAGTGGACACAGTCACAAACACACATCTAAGAAAGGATGACCACTACATTCAAACAGAGTGGACACACTCACAAACACACATCTAAGAAAGGATGACCACTACATTCAAACAGAGTGGACACAGTCACAAACACACATCTAAGAAAGGATGACCACTACATTCAAACAGAGTGGACACAGTCACAAACACACATCTAAGAAAGGATGACCACTACATTCAAACAGAGTGGACACAGTCACAAACACACATCTAAGAAACGATGACCACTACATTCAAACAGAGTGGACACAGTCACAAACACACGTCTAAGAAACGATGACCACTACATTCAAACAGAGTGGACACAGTCACAAACACACGTCTAAGAAAGGATGACCACTACATTCAAACAGAGTGGACACAGTCACAAACACACGTCTAAGAAAGGATGACCACTACATTCAAACAGAGTGGACACAGTCACAAACACACGTCTAAGAAAGGATGACCACTACATTCAAACAGAGTGGACACAGTCACAAACACACGTCTAAGAAAGGATGACCACTACATTCAAACAGAGTGGACACAGTCACAAACACACGTCTAAGAAAGGATGACCACTACATTCAAACAGAGTGGACACAGTCACAAACACACGTCTAAGAAAGGATGACCACTACATTCAAACAGAGTGGACACAAACACACGTCTAAGAAAGGATGACCACTACATTCAAACAGAGTGGACACAGTCACAAACACACGTCTAAGAAAGGATGACCACTACATTCAAACAGAGTGGACACAGTCACAAACACACATCTAAGAAACGATGACCACTACATTCAAACAGAGTGGACACAGTCACAAACACACGTCTAAGAAAGGATGACCACTTCATTCAAACAGAGTGGACACAGTCACAAACACACATCTAAGAAAGGATGACCACTACATTCAAACAGAGTGGACACAGTCACAAACACACATCTAAGAAAGGATGACCACTACATTCAAACAGAGTGGACACAGTCACAAACACACATCTAAGAAAGGATGACCACTACATTCAAACAGAGTGGACACAGTCACAAACACACGTCTAAGAAAGGATGACCACTACATTCAAACAGAGTGGACACAGTCACAAACACACGTCTAAGAAAGGATGACCACTACATTCAAACAGAGTGGACACAGTCACAAACACACGTCTAAGAAAGGATGACCACTACATTCAAACAGAGTGGACACAGTCACAAACACACATCTAAGAAAGGATGACCACTACATTCAAACAGAGTGGACACAGTCACAAACACACGTCTAAGAAACGATGACCACTACATTCAAACAGAGTGGACACAGTCACAAACACACGTCTAAGAAACGATGACCACTACATTCAAACAGAGTGGACACAGTCACAAACACACATCTAAGAAACGATGACCACTACATTCAAACAGAGTGGACAAAGTCACAAACACACATCTAAGAAACGATGACCACTACATTCAAACAGAGTGGACACAGTCACAAACACACATCTAAGAAAGGATGACCACTACATTCAAACAGAGTGGACACAGTCACAAACACACATCTAAGAAAAGATGACCACTACATTCAAACAGAGTGGACACAGTCACAAACACATCTAAGAAAGGATGACCACTACATTCAAACAGAGTGGACACAGTCACAAACACACATCTAAGAAAGGATGACCACTACATTCAAACAGAGTGGACACAGTCACAAACACACATCTAAGAAAGGATGACCACTACATTCAAACAGAGTGGACACAGTCACAGACACACATCTAAGAAAGGATGACCGCTACATTCAAACAGAGTGGACACAGTCACAAACACACATCTAAGAAAGGATGACCGCTACATTCAAACAGAGTGGACACAGTCACAAACACACATCTAAGAAAGGATGACCGCTACATTCAAACAGAGTGGACACAGTCACAAACACACATCTAAGAAAGGATGACCGCTACATTCAAACAGAGTGGACACAGTCACAAACACACATCTAAGAAAGGATGACCGCTACATTCAAACAGAGTGGACACAGTCACAAACACACATCTAAGAAAGGATGACCACTACATTCAAACAGAGTGGACACAGTCACAAACACACATCTAAGAAAGGATGACCACTACATTCAAACAGAGTGGACACAGTCACAAACACACATCTAAGAAAGGATGACCACTACATTCAAACAGAGTGGACACAGTCACAAACACACATCTAAGAAAGGATGACCACTACATTCAAACAGAGTGGACACAGTCACAAACACATCTAAGAAAGGATGACCACTACATTCAAACAGAGTGGACACAGTCACAAACACACATCTAAGAAAGGATGACCGCTACATTCAAACAGAGTGGACACAGTCACAGACACACATCTAAGAAACGATGACCACTACATTCAAACAGAGTGGACACAGTCACAAACACACGTCTAAGAAACGATGACCACTACATTCAAACAGAGTGGACACAGTCACAAACACACATCTAAGAAACGATGACCACTACATTCAAACAGAGTGGACACAGTCACAAACACACATCTAAGAAAGGATGACCACTACATTCAAACAGAGTGGACACAGTCACAAACACACGTCTAAGAAACGATGACCACTACATTCAAACAGAGTGGACAGTCACAAACACACATCTAAGAAACGATGACCACTACATTCAAACAGAGTGGACACAGTCACAAACACACATCTAAGAAACGATGACCGCTACATTCAAACAGAGTGGACAGTCACAAACACACATCTAAGAAACGATGACCACTACATTCAAACAGAGTGGACACAGTCACAAACACACGTCTAAGAAACGATGACCACTACATTCAAACAGAGTGGACACAGTCACAAACACACGTCTAAGAAACGATGACCACTACATTCAAACAGAGTGGACACAGTCACAAACACACATCTAAGAAACGATGACCACTACATTCAAACAGAGTGGACACAGTCACAAACACACATCTAAGAAACGATGACCACTACATTCAAACAGAGTGGACACAGTCACAAACACACATCTAAGAAACGATGACCACTACATTCAAACAGAGTGGACACAGTCACAAACACACATCTAAGAAACGATGACCACTACATTCAAACAGAGTGGACACAGTCACAAACACACGTCTAAGAAACGATGACCACTACATTCAAACAGAGTGGACACAGTCACAAACACACATCTAAGAAACGATGACCACTACATTCAAACAGAGTGGACACAGTCACAAACACACATCTAAGAAAGGATGACCACTACATTCAAACAGAGTGGACACACTCACAAACACACATCTAAGAAAGGATGACCACTAAATTCAAACAGAGTGGACACAGTCACAAACACACATCTAAGAAACGATGACCACTACATTCAAACAGAGTGGACACAGTCACAAACACACATCTAAGAAACGATGACCACTACATTCAAACAGAGTGGACACAGTCACAAATACACATCTAAGAAACGATGACCACTACATTCAAACAGAGTGGACACAGTCACAAACACACATCTAAGAAACGATGACCACTACATTCAAACAGAGTGGACACAGTCACAAACACACATCTAAGAAAGGATGACCACTACATTCAAACAGAGTGGACACAGTCACAAACACACATCTAAGAAACGATGACCACTACATTCAAACAGAGTGGACACAGTCACAAACACACATCTAAGAAACGATGACCACTACATTCAAACAGAGTGGACACAGTCACAAACACACATCTAAGAAACGATGACCACTACATTCAAACAGAGTGGACACAGTCACAAACACACATCTAAGAAACGATGACCGCTACATTCAAACAGAGTGGACACAGTCACAAACACACATCTAAGAAACGATGACCGCTACATTCAAACAGAGTGGACACAGTCACAAACACACATCTAAGAAAGGATGACCGCTACATTCAAACAGAGTGGACACAGTCACAAACACACATCTAAGAAAGGATGACCGCTACATTCAAACAGAGTGGACACAGTCACAAACACACATCTAAGAAAGGATGACCGCTACATTCAAACAGAGTGGACACAGTCACAAACACACATCTAAGAAAGGATGACCGCTACATTCAAACAGAGTGGACACAGTCACAAACACACATCTAAGAAAGGATGACCACAATATTCAAACAGAGTGGACACAGTCACAAACACACGTCTAAGAAACGATGACCACTACATTCAAACAGAGTGGACACAGTCACAAACACACGTCTAAGAAACGATGACCACTACATTCAAACAGAGTGGACACAGTCACAAACACACGTCTAAGAAACGATGACCACTACATTCAAACAGAGTGGACACAGTCACAAACACACATCTAAGAAAGGATGACCACTACATTCAAACAGAGTGGACACAGTCACAAACACACATCTAAGAAAGGATGACCACTACATTCAAACAGAGTGGACACAGTCACAAACACACATCTAAGAAAGGATGACCACTACATTCAAACAGAGTGGACACAGTCACAAACACACATCTAAGAAACGATGACCACTACATTCAAACAGAGTGGACACAGTCACAAACACACATCTAAGAAAGGATGACCACTACATTCAAACAGAGTGGACACAGTCACAAACACACATCTAAGAAAGGATGACCACTACATTCAAACAGAGTGGACACAGTCACAAACACACGTCTAAGAAAGGATGACCACTACATTCAAACAGAGTGGACACAGTCACAAACACACGTCTAAGAAAGGATGACCACTACATTCAAACAGAGTGGACACAGTCACAAACACACATCTAAGAAAGGATGACCACTACATTCAAACAGAGTGGACACAGTCACAAACACACGTCTAAGAAAGGATGACCACTACATTCAAACAGAGTGGACACAGTCACAAACACACGTCTAAGAAAGGATGACCACTACATTCAAACAGAGTGGACACAGTCACAAACACACGTCTAAGAAAGGATGACCACTACATTCAAACAGAGTGGACACAGTCACAAACACACGTCTAAGAAAGGATGACCACTACATTCAAACAGAGTGGACACAGTCACAAACACACGTCTAAGAAAGGATGACCACTACATTCAAACAGAGTGGACACAGTCACAAACACACGTCTAAGAAAGGATGACCACTACATTCAAACAGAGTGGACACAGTCACAAACACACATCTAAGAAACGATGACCACTACATTCAAACAGAGTGGACACAGTCACAAACACACGTCTAAGAAAGGATGACCACTACATTCAAACAGAGTGGACACAGTCACAAACACACATCTAAGAAAGGATGACCACTACATTCAAACAGAGTGGACACAGTCACAAACACACGTCTAAGAAAGGATGACCACTACATTCAAACAGAGTGGACACAGTCACAAACACACATCTAAGAAACGATGACCGCTACATTCAAACAGAGTGGACACAGTCACAAACACACATCTAAGAAAGGATGACCGCTACATTCAAACAGAGTGGACACAGTCACAAACACACATCTAAGAAAGGATGACCGCTACATTCAAACAGAGTGGACACAGTCACAAACACACATCTAAGAAAGGATGACCGCTACATTCAAACAGAGTGGACACAGTCACAAACACACATCTAAGAAAGGATGACCGCTACATTCAAACAGAGTGGACAGTCACAAACACACATCTAAGAAAGGATGACCACAATATTCAAACAGAGTGGACACAGTCACAAACACACGTCTAAGAAACGATGACCACTACATTCAAACAGAGTGGACACAGTCACAAACACACGTCTAAGAAACGATGACCACTACATTCAAACAGAGTGGACACAGTCACAAACACACGTCTAAGAAACGATGACCACTACATTCAAACAGAGTGGACACAGTCACAAACACACATCTAAGAAAGGATGACCACTACATTCAAACAGAGTGGACACAGTCACAAACACACATCTAAGAAAGGATGACCACTACATTCAAACAGAGTGGACACAGTCACAAACACACATCTAAGAAAGGATGACCACTACATTCAAACAGAGTGGACACAGTCACAAACACACATCTAAGAAAGGATGACCACTACATTCAAACAGAGTGGACACAGTCACAAACACACATCTAAGAAAGGATGACCACTACATTCAAACAGAGTGGACACAGTCACAAACACACATCTAAGAAAGGATGACCACTACATTCAAACAGAGTGGACACAGTCACAAACACACGTCTAAGAAAGGATGACCACTACATTCAAACAGAGTGGACACAGTCACAAACACACGTCTAAGAAAGGATGACCGCTACATTCAAACAGAGTGGACACAGTCACAAACACACATCTAAGAAAGGATGACCGCTACATTCAAACAGAGTGGACACAGTCACAGACACACATCTAAGAAAGGATGACCGCTACATTCAAACAGAGTGGACACAGTCACAAACACACATCTAAGAAAGGATGACCGCTACATTCAAACAGAGTGGACACAGTCACAAACACACATCTAAGAAAGGATGACCGCTACATTCAAACAGAGTGGACACAGTCACAAACACACATCTAAGAAACGATGACCGCTACATTCAAACAGAGTGGACACAGTCACAAACACACATCTAAGAAAGGATGACCGCTACATTCAAACAGAGTGGACACAGTCACAAACACACATCTAAGAAAGGATGACCGCTACATTCAAACAGAGTGGACACAGTCACAAACACACATCTAAGAAAGGATGACCGCTACATTCAAACAGAGTGGACACAGTCACAAACACACATCTAAGAAAGGATGACCACTACATTCAAACAGAGTGGACACAGTCACAAACACACGTCTAAGAAAGGATGACCACTACATTCAAACAGAGTGGACACAGTCACAAACACACGTCTAAGAAAGGATGACCACTACATTCAAACAGAGTGGACACAGTCACAAACACACATCTAAGAAAGGATGACCACTACATTCAAACAGAGTGGACACAGTCACAAACACACATCTAAGAAACGATGACCACTACATTCAAACAGAGTGGACACAGTCACAAACACACATCTAAGAAACGATGACCACTACATTCAAACAGAGTGGACACAGTCACAAACACACATCTAAGAATGGATGACCACTACATTCAAACAGAGTGGACACAGTCACAAACACACATCTAAGAAAGGATGACCACTACATTCAAACAGAGTGGACACAGTCACAAACACACATCTAAGAAAGGATGACCACTACATTCAAACAGAGTGGACACAGTCACAAACACACATCTAAGAAAGGATGACCACTACATTCAAACAGAGTGGACACAGTCACAAACACACATCTAAGAAAGGATGACCACTACATTCAAACAGAGTGGACACAGTCACAAACACACATCTAAGAAAGGATGACCACTACATTCAAACAGAGTGGACACAGTCACAGACACACATCTAAGAAAGGATGACCACTACATTCAAACAGAGTGGACACAGTCACAAACACACATCTAAGAAAGGATGACCACTACATTCAAACAGAGTGGACACAGTCACAAACACACATCTAAGAAAGGATGACCACTGCATTCAAACAGAGTGGACACAGTCACAAACACACATCTAAGAAAGGATGACCACTACATTCAAACAGAGTGGACACAGTCACAAACACACATCTAAGAAAGGATGACCACTACATTCAAACAGAGTGGACACAGTCACAAACACACATCTAAGAAACGATGACCACTACATTCAAACAGAGTGGACACAGTCACAAACACACATCTAAGAAACGATGACCACTACATTCAAACAGAGTGGACACAGTCACAAACACACATCTAACAAGAAAAGCACTCAGAGAGCGCAGACCTTCACCAAGACAGATCTGCCCCCCCACAATCACCACCAAAATGTAATAATTTCTTCCATGTGCCAACATTTCCTGAAAATTTCATGAAAATCCATCCATAACTTTTTGAGATATCTTGCTAACAAACAAACATGCACATGCACACACACAAAGCAAAGCGATCACAGTACCTCCTGGCGGAGGTAATAAAATAAATGATGACCACTATATTACCACTGCTGGCTCCTGGATCATTGACATCGCTCTCCAGATTTCTGTTTGTCTGGATTTAAATAATGGCATCAACTTTTGAACTATTGAAACCTCATCTGCTGTAGAAATACTTCTCATTTTTATTTTTATCTCAGCGGTCAATTGGCCATGAGCTGTTGTGAAGATGCTGTGTCTGGTGTCTTCATCATCATCATCTTTATTGTCGTCCGCATAAGTAATTTCTTCAAACATTTTCTCTGAAACTACTGGTTGGATTCATTGTTTTGTATCTTCATTGGGACAGTGTCTACCAGGGCTGAGTAAAAAAATCGATTTGGTCCATTTTGGATCAATTTCTTTTTAATTTTGTATAATTGATTAATGGTGGATGAGATCGATTTTTCAGAGCAGGACTGTGAGTAAATGACCCGGAAACCGCAGACGCGGCCGGCTCCGTCTTGCAAGCCCCTTAAAGATGGGGCGTTTTAGTCGTGCTCGTGACGGTTCTGGCGCAGGAGGAACGTGGAGGAAGGGTGGGGTAAACCCCTCAGCGGGAGGAAGGGCAGTCTCTCTTGCACCTGGAAATTAACTCGTTTTTGTGTCCCCAGGTGAAATGGTCCAGAGAAAACTACTACCACAACCTGAGCTCGCCGTACTGCTTGCGTCTGGCTTCGGGCGATGCCTCGGGGAAGATCATCGTATGGGATGTGGTGAGCGGTACGGCCCACTGTGAGATCCAGGAGCACTCCAAACCAATCCAGGGTAAGCCGCCCCCTCCAAACCCCGGTCAGTCCTGGCTCTGTATCCGTCAGCTCACTACAGGAAGAGGGACACCCTGAAAAGAAGCCAGCGTTGAGCTGTTGTTTTTTATTCAAATTCTCTTCTGATCACAGATGTGTACACACTAATGCTTCGTTTCCGCTATGTGGTGTGGTATCGGCTCAACTCGACTCGACTCCACTCAGCCTTTTTGCGTTTCCATTACAAAAAAGGTCCTGGAATCTGGTACCCTGGTACTAGTTTTTGGTACCTCCTCCGCTGAGGTTCCAGGACTGGGGACCAGATACTAAAACATGTCGTGTAAACACTGCAGACCACTGATTGGTCAGAGTGGTGTGTGTGCCCTGCCCTTTTCCAGTAAATCTGTCAGTAGGTGAATCCACATGATGACAGTCTGTAAAACTCCACCATGGTTTGTCCAGGAGGTTCAGACGCAAACATTCAGCAGGAGTTTGACCAGACAACAGGCAACCAGTGAGTTTATCAGCAACTGTGAGCAGAGCACACAGAAGTAACAAGCTGCATCCATTGCTATGACGACCAGGTACTGTAAAGTGGGTAGCATCCTGGAATGGAAACGGTCTGGAATAAGACCTGGTACCCGAGCCGAGCCAGTTCCACAGAGTGGAAACACGGTGTAAGGCCCAATTCCAATTCACCCCTTGGCCCCTCTCCCTTAGCCCTACCCCTCCATTTAGCATGTTCACAAGAAGGGGTAGGGGTGTTCTGATTCTCAATGAGTCAGA
This sequence comes from Sphaeramia orbicularis, assembly GCF_902148855.1. Classification (NCBI taxonomy): domain Eukaryota; kingdom Metazoa; phylum Chordata; class Actinopteri; order Kurtiformes; family Apogonidae; genus Sphaeramia; species Sphaeramia orbicularis. Next base: position 57,532 of record NW_021941736.1, read on the forward strand.
GGGGAGGGGCTAAGGGGGAGGGCTGTTTGACCGTCCGAATGCAGATTTGGAAGGGTTGGACCATTTCAGAGAGGAATGTTTACACCACTACCCCTTAGAACTGGGGTTAAAGGGGGAGGGGCTAAGGGGGAGGGGGAAGTGCCAGGGCCCAGGGGCAGGGGGAAGGGGAAGGGGTGAATTGGGACTGGGCCTAAACCTCCGTCCACTGACTTTCTTGGTCGTCTTCATTGATTGGCTGTCCTTCTTCTCCAGACCTGGAATGGTTGTGGAATCAGGATGCATCTCGGGATCTGCTGCTGGCCGTCCACCCTCCAAACTACATCGTCCTGTGGAACGGAGACACAGGAACCAAACTCTGGAAGAAGAGCTACGCTGAGAACATCTTGTCCTTCTCTTTTGATCCCTTTGACCCCTGCAATATGGCCTGTAAGTCAACCCCTGACAGGATCCACAGTGGCATACATTCATTTAGAACAGGGCTCTCAAACTCCTGTTCTTTCAGGTTCCACATTCAGCCCCATTTGATCTGCAGTGGACCAGACCACTAAAATAATAACAGAATAACCTAGAGATAACGACAACTGCAAATTTTTGTCTGTGTTTTAGTGCAAAAAACACATTAAATTGTGAAAATATTTACTTTTATAAACTATCCAAACAAAAAAGATGTGAATAACCTGGAAAAACAAACATTTCTTCAGAAAAATCAGTGCAATTTTACCAGTATTCTGCCTCCACTTCTGCAGGTTATTCACATTTTATTGTTACAGGATAGTTTGGAAATGTAAGTATTTTCATCATTTAATGTTATTTTTTGCATTAAAACAAAGACAAACATTTGAAGTTGTCATTATTTATAGACATAGTGTAATAGTTTTTTTCCCATCAAACCCAGTAGTAAATCTGCAGTCATTCTTTTTTGTGGGTTCTTCTGCTGTTATTATTTGACTGTAGATCAGATTGGTCTGGATGTGAAACCGACACTAACATGAGTTCCACAGCCTGGACTGTGGAACTTATACACGGGGTTAGGGTTGGGTTAAATATGGTTAGGGTTGGGTTAAATATGGTTAGCGTTGGGTTAAATATGGTTAGGGTTGGTTAAATATGGTTAGGGTTGGTTAAATATGGTTAGGGTTGAGTTAAATATGGTTAGGGTTGGGTTAAATATGGTTAGGGTTGGGTTAAATATGGTTAGGGTTGGGTTAAATATGGTTAGGGTTGGGTTAAATATGGTTAGGGTTGGTTAAATATGGTTAGGGTTGGTTAAATATGGTTAGGGTTGAGTTAAATATGGTTAGGGTTGGGTTAAATATGGTTAGGGTTGGGTTAAATATGGTTAGCGTTGGGTTAAATATGGTTAGGGTTGGTTAAATATGGTTAGGGTTGGTTAAATATGGTTAGGGTTGAGTTAAATATGGTTAGGGTTGGGTTAAATATGGTTAGGGTTGGGTTAAATATGGTTAGGGTTGGGTTAAATATGGTTAGGGTTGGGTTAAATATGGTTAGGGTTGGGTTAAATATGGTTAGGGTTGGGTTAAATATGGTTAGCGTTGGGTTAAATATGGTTAGGGTTGGTTAAATATGGTTAGGGTTGGTTAAATATGGTTAGGGTTGAGTTAAATATGGTTAGGGTTGGGTTAAATATGGTTAGGGTTGGGTTAAATATGGTTAGGGTTGGGTTAAATATGGTTAGGGTTGGTTAAATATGGTTAGGGTTGAGTTAAATATGGTTAGGGTTGGGTTAAATATGGTTAGGGTTGGGTTAAATATGGTTAGCGTTGGGTTAAATATGGTTAGGGTTGGTTAAATATGGTTAGGGTTGGTTAAATATGGTTAGGGTTGGGTTAAATATGGTTAGGGTTGGGTTAAATATGGTTAGGGTTGGGTTAAATATGGTTAGGGTTGGGTTAAATATGGTTAGGGTTGGGTTAAATATGGTTAGGGTTGGGTTAAATATGGTTAGGGTTGGGTTAAATATGGTTAGCGTTGGGTTAAATATGGTTAGGGTTGGTTAAATATGGTTAGGGTTGGTTAAATATGGTTAGGGTTGAGTTAAATATGGTTAGGGTTGGTTAAATATGGTTAGGGTTGAGTTAAATATGGTTAGGGTTGGGTTAAATATGGTTAGGGTTGGGTTAAATATGGTTAGCGTTGGGTTAAATATGGTTAGGGTTGGTTAAATATGGTTAGCGTTTGGTTAAATATGGTTAGCGTTTGGTTAAATATGGTTAGGGTTGGGTTAAATATGGTTAGGGTTGGGTTAAATATGGTTAGGGTTGGGTTAAATATGGTTAGGGTTAGCTGTGATGAGCTGCTTTCTGATGCTGCTCTTCTTCTGTTTCTCTGGTTTCTTTCTCATGCTGTTGGTCATCAGTGCTGACCAGTGAAGGAATAGTCTTCATTACAGACTTCTCCCCGTCCAAACCACCTGGGAGCGCCGGCAAAAAAGTCTACATCGCCAGCCCCCACGCAAGCCCCGCCCACACCAAGCCCACGCCTGCTGCTGCCCCCGCCCCC
>NW_021941737.1:0-22500 GCF_902148855.1 Sphaeramia orbicularis
TGGCCCACCAACGGGTCCAGTCCGGCCTACCAAAGGGTCCAGTCTGGCCCACCAAAGGGTCCAGTCCGGCCTACCAAAGGGTCCAGTCTGGCCCACCAAAGGGTCCAGTCTGGCCCACCAACAGGTCCAGTCCGGCCTACCAAAGGGTCCAGTCCGGCCCACCAAAGGGTCCAGTCCGGCCCACCAAAGGGTCCAGTCCGGCCCATGGGATGAATTTGTGAAATGCAAAAATTGCACTGAAGATATGAACAATCCTTTTAGTTCAGGTTCCACATTCAGACCAGTTCAATCTGAAGAGGGTGGGATCACTAAAATACTGCGGTAATAATCTATAAATAGTCACAACTCCAAATTTTGTCTTTGTAATGTAAATATTTTCATGTATTTACACTAAAACAAAGTATAATTTCGCAAAAAATGTGAATAACATGAACAAATATGAACAACTTGAAATGTCTTATGAAAAATAAGTGCAATTTTAACAATATTATGTCTGTAAATAATAAACTGAAGCATAATATTGTTAAAATTGTACATATTTATTCAGTTTGTTCATGTTATTCACACGGTTTTGAAGGATAGTTTGTAGATGTAAACCTTTTCATAATGTAATTTTACTTTTTTCACAATAACAGAAGAAAGTTTGGAGTGGACATTATTTCTATATTATTCTGTTATTATTTTACTGGTTCAACCCACTGCAGATCAAATTTGGCTAAATGTGGCCCCTGAGCTAAAATGAGTTTGAGAGCCCTCTTTTAGAGCAAAAAAAGTAAATTTCCATTATGAACAGGTTTCCAACTACAAACTATCCTTTCAAAAGATGTGAATAACATGAACCAACCTGAATAAATCAGTGTAATTTTAACACTATTCTGCCTCAGTTTATCATTTATACATGTTCATTGTAACGTACAGATCACAGTGGATCTACAAACACACAAAACATTTAATAACAGACAGAATATTGTTAAAATTGTACTGATTTTTCTTAAGACATTTCAGGTTGTTCATATTTGTTCAGGTTATTTAAATTTTTTGTAAAAGGATAGTTTGTTCGTGTAAACATTTTCATGTAATTTTACTTTGTTTCACTAAAACAAAGATAAAATCTGCAGTTGTCATTATTTATAGGTTATTATGATAATATTTTACTGATTTGACCCAACTGAGCTCTAACTGGTCTGTATGTGGAACCTGAATTCAAATGATTTTGACACTATTGATTGTTAATATCTTCAGTGTAATTTTTGCATTTCACTAATTCATCCTACAGCCCAGGGGTCCAATCCGGCCCAAGGGATGAATTTATGAAATGCAAAAATTACACTGAACAAATTAACAATCAATAGTGTCAAAATCATTTTACAGACACATATAAATCAGTTAGATCTCAGTTGGGTCAGACCAGAAAAACACTGTCATAATAACCTATAAATACTGACAACTGCAGATTTTATCTTTTTTGTTATTTAGTGTAAAAAAGTGATATTACATGAAAATATTTACATTAATAAACTATCCTTTTACAAAAAAATGTGAATAACCTGAACAAATATGAACAACCAGAAATGTCTAAAGAGAAGTAAGTGCAATTTTACCAATATTCTACCTGTGAGTAAATGTTTTGTGTGTTTGGAATTGTCATGTCAGTTGTAACGCACATGTGTAAATGATAAACTGATAAACTGAGGCAGAATATTGTTCAAACTGCACTGGTTTTTCTTCAGACAATCCAAGTTGTTCACTTTATTCAGATTTTTAAGGAAACAATGTCAATATGAACATTATCATAATGTAATTGTACTTTTTCCACTGGTACTCTTTACTTTTTCCACTGGTATTCTTTTTCCACTGGTATTCTTTTACTTTTTCCACTGGTATTCTTTTACTTTTTCCACTGGTACTCTTTTACTTTTTTCACTGGTATTCTTTTACTTTTTTCACTGGTATTCTTTTACTTTTTCACTGGTATTCTTTTACTTTTTTCACTGGTATTCTTTTACTTTTTCCACTGGTATTCTTTTACTTTTTCCACTGGTATTCTTTTACTTTTTCCACTGGTACTCTTTACTTTTTTCACTGGTATTCTTTTACTTTTTTCACTGGTATTCTTTTACTTTTTCCACTGGTACTCTTTTACTTTTTCCACTGGTATTCTTTTACTTTTTCCACTGGTACTCTTTACTTTTTTCACTGGTATTCTTTTACTTTTTCCACTGGTACTCTTTTACTTTTTTCACTGGTATTCTTTTACTTTTTCCACTGGTACTCTTTTACTTTTTTCACTGGTATTCTTTTACTTTTTCCACTGGTATTCTTTTACTTTTTTCACTGGTATTCTTTTACTTTTTCCACTGGTACTCTTTTACTTTTTTCACTGGTATTCTTTTACTTTTTCCACTGGTATTCTTTTACTTTTTCCACTGGTACTCTTTACTTTTTCCACTGGTATTCTTTTTCCACTGGTATTCTTTTACTTTTTCCACTGGTATTCTTTTACTTTTTCCACTGGTACTCTTTTACTTTTTTCACTGGTATTCTTTTACTTTTTTCACTGGTATTCTTTTACTTTTTTCACTGGTATTCTTTTACTTTTTTCACTGGTATTCTTTTACTTTTTCCACTGGTATTCTTTTACTTTTTCCACTGGTATTCTTTTACTTTTTCCACTGGTACTCTTTACTTTTTTCACTGGTATTCTTTTACTTTTTTCACTGGTATTCTTTTACTTTTTCCACTGGTACTCTTTTACTTTTTCCACTGGTATTCTTTTACTTTTTCCACTGGTACTCTTTACTTTTTTCACTGGTATTCTTTTACTTTTTCCACTGGTACTCTTTTACTTTTTTCACTGGTATTCTTTTACTTTTTCCACTGGTACTCTTTACTTTTTTCACTGGTATTCTTTTACTTTTTCCACTGGTATTCTTTTACTTTTTTCACTGGTATTCTTTTACTTTTTCCACTGGTACTCTTTTACTTTTTTCACTGGTATTCTTTTACTTTTTCCACTGGTATTCTTTTACTTTTTCCACTGGTATTCTTTTACTTTTTCCACTGGTATTCTTTTACTTTTTCCACTGGTATTCTTTTACTTTTTTCACTGGTATTCTTTTACTTTTTTCACTGGTATTCTTTTACTTTTTTCACTGGTATTCTTTTACTTTTTTCACTGGTATTCTTTTACTTTTTCCACTGGTATTCTTTTACTTTTCCACTGGTATTCTTTTACTTTTTTCACTGGTATTCTTTTACTTTTTTCACTGGTATTCTTTTACTTTTTCCACTGGTATTCTTTTACTTTTTTCACTGGTATTCTTTTACTTTTTTCACTGGTATTCTTTTACTTTTTCCACTGGTATTCTTTTACTTTTTTCACTGGTATTCTTTTACTTTTTCCACTGGTACTCTTTACTTTTTTCACTGGTATTCTTTTACTTTTTCCACTGGTACTCTTTTACTTTTTTCACTGGTATTCTTTTACTTTTTCCACTGGTACTCTTTTACTTTTTTCACTGGTATTCTTTTACTTTTTCCACTGGTATTCTTTTACTTTTTTCACTGGTATTCTTTTACTTTTTCCACTGGTACTCTTTTACTTTTTTCACTGGTATTCTTTTACTTTTTCCACTGGTATTCTTTTACTTTTTCCACTGGTATTCTTTTACTTTTTCCACTGGTATTCTTTTACTTTTTCCACTGGTATTCTTTTACTTTTTTCACTGGTATTCTTTTACTTTTTTCACTGGTATTCTTTTACTTTTTTCACTGGTATTCTTTTACTTTTTCCACTGGTATTCTTTTACTTTTTCCACTGGTATTCTTTTACTTTTTTCACTGGTATTCTTTTACTTTTTCACTGGTATTCTTTTACTTTTTCCACTGGTATTCTTTTACTTTTTTCACTGGTATTCTTTTACTTTTTTCACTGGTATTCTTTTACTTTTTCCACTGGTATTCTTTTACTTTTTTCACTGGTATTCTTTTACTTTTTTCACTGGTATTCTTTTACTTTTTCCACTGGTATTCTTTTACTTTTTTCACTGGTATTCTTTTACTTTTTTCACTGGTATTCTTTTACTTTTTTCACTGGTATTCTTTTACTTTTTTTCACTGGTATTCTTTTACTTTTTTCACTGGTATTCTTTTACTTTTTCCACTGGTATTCTTTTACTTTTTCCACTGGTATTCTTTTACTTTTTTCACTGGTATTCTTTTACTTTTTTCACTGGTATTCTTTTACTTTTTCCACTGGTACTCTTTTACTTTTTTCACTGGTATTCTTTTACTTTTTCCACTGGTACTCTTTTACTTTTTTCACTGGTATTCTTTTACTTTTTTCACTGGTATTCTTTTACTTTTTCCACTGGTATTCTTTTACTTTTTCCACTGGTATTCTTTTACTTTTTTCACTGGTATTCTTTTACTTTTTTCACTGGTATTCTTTTACTTTTCCACTGGTATTCTTTTACTTTTTCCACTGGTATTCTTTTACTTTTTTCACTGGTATTCTTTTACTTTTCCACTGGTATTCTTTTACTTTTTTCACTGGTATTCTTTTACTTTTTTCACTGGTATTCTTTTACTTTTTCCACTGGTATTCTTTTACTTTTTCCACTGGTATTCTTTTACTTTTTTCACTGGTATTCTTTTACTTTTTTCACTGGTATTCTTTTACTTTTTCCACTGGTATTCTTTTACTTTTTCCACTGGTATTCTTTTACTTTTTCCACTGGTATTCTTTTACTTTTTTCACTGGTATTCTTTTACTTTTTCCACTGGTATTCTTTTACTTTTTTCACTGGTATTCTTTTACTTTTTCCACTGGTATTCTTTTACTTTTTCCATTGGTACTCTTTTACTTTTTTCACTGGTATTCTTTTACTTTTTTCACTGGTATTCTTTTACTTTTTCCACTGGTATTCTTTTACTTTTTTCACTGGTATTCTTTTACTTTTTCCACTGGTATTCTTTTACTGGTTGGGTCCACTGCAGATCAGATTGGGCTGAATGTGGAACTGAACTAAACTGAGTCGGACCCCCCTGTTGTAGACAACGGCACAGTTACAGTTGAGTTTGGGTTTGGGTTTGGTCAAGACCAACGTTCAGATTAATAAAAGGGTGAGTGTTAGGGTTTAAAAAAAAAAAAAGAAAGAAAAAAGGTCAGGGGTACGGCTATAACATAGACTGTGGATGGGGTGGGGGTGGGGGGTTGTGGGTGGGGGGGCTTAATGAGGGCAGACAGCTCTGCTTTTCTACACATAATGAAAGTTCTCTATTATTAACTGTAATAGAAACCAGTGTTCAGAACTCAGAGCTCCTCCTTCAGCCTGAACTCTGTGCATGTGTGGATCCACTCTGTCTGTTTAAATTCAACAGTTTCCAGGTTGTTCCATACACAGAAACAGTTGAATCTGGTCCCAGTCATGTGTCTGTCCAATTAGATTCAATTCACATCAATATTAGTTGAGTTCTAATTTTAAATGTGTGGGAAATGGGATTTTCAATGTTCAGTGTAAATGTCCACAGAGTCCACGTTCCACAGTGGATGTGGACAATTTAGTTCCAGATACAAGAGATTGTTCTAAGCTACAGGTGGATCCAACTGGAGGAGAATCGGAGTCGTTTGGAATTTTGGATTAATTTTGGAAAATGTCTCAGTGATGACAGATGGAAAACTGTAGATGTTGTGACCTTGCTGTGACCTTGAACTTTGTCCTACTGGGACCAAAATGGACTGGGCTGGTCCCAGGGCCTAGGCCTATCTGTGGGGAAGATCTGGGAAAGATGGGTGGAAGAGTTTTACACTAAAGATGAGAACAAACAAACAAACAAACAAACACACAAACAAACAAAGTAAAGTCATCATAATACCTCCTGGAGTAGGTAACAAGGTTGTTATCGTTCATGAAAACTAATGAAATAAGGAAAACTAGAATTGTAAAAACATTGTTGTTAACTGAAATAAAAACTATAATTAAAAGAATAAAAACCATAACTAGAAGCATTCGGAGAGCGCAGACCTCCGCCGAGGCTGATCAGTGGCCCCCCCCGTGGGCCCCCCCACGCCAAGGAGGTTATGTTTTTGCCAGGGTTTGTCTGTCTGTCTGTCTGTCTGTCTGTCTGTTTGTCTGTCTGTTAGTGTGCAACATAACTCAAAAAGTTATGGACAGATTTTGATGAAATTTTCTGGTCCCCCCCCCCCCCCCCCCCCCCCCCCCCCCCCCGATCACCACCAAAATTAATCATTTCTTCCTTATCCCATTTCCAACAAACCCTGAAAATTTCATCAAAATCTGTCCATAACTTTTTGAGTTATGTTGCACACTAACGGACAGACAAACAGACAGACAGACAAACCCTGGCAAAAACAGAACCTCCTTGGCGGAGGTAACTAACTGAAACTGTATTGTGTGTTTACAAAACTAACTAAAACAGATAAAAATTCTGAATCAAATTCCCTTGGTTTTGGTCTTTGTCAATGTCAGATTGATGTTAAATGGATTTCTTTGTCTCTCTCAGTTTTCTGTGCTGTCTCCATACGACACTTTTTGCTCCGTCACTTGTGTTCACTTGTGGTTTCCAGTCGTCTTCTGGTCCCCACTCTACCTGGAAACATGGAGACTAAAGCAGCAGAGTCCTGTCTGGGATTGATTTGAATAGGAGCACAGAGAAGAAGAGAAAAGAGACCACTGAACTACAACTGAACTACAACTGAACTACAACTGAACTAAACTACAACTGAACTACAACTGAACTACAACTGAACTACAACTGAACTAAAACTGAACTACAACTAAACTACAACTAAACTACAACTGAACTACAACTAAACTACAACTGAACTACAACTGAACTACAACTAAACTACAACTGAACTACAACTGAACTACAACTGAACTACAACTGAACTACAACTAAACGGAACTACAACTGAACTACAACTGAACTACAACTAAACTGAACTACAACTGAACTACAACTAAACTACAACTAAACTACAACTGAACTACAACTGAACTACAACTAAACTACAACTAAACTACAACTGAACTACAACTGAACTACAACTAAACTACAACTGAACTACAACTAAACTGAACTACAACTGAACTACAACTAAACTACAACTAAACTAAAACTAAACTACAACTGAACTACAACTGAACTACAACTAAACTGAACTACAACTGAACTACAACTGAACTATAACTAACCTACAATTAAACTAAAACTAAACTAAACTAAAACTAAACTATAACTAACCTACAATTAAACTAAACTAAACTATAACTAACCTACAATTAAACTAAAACTAAACTAAAACTAAACTATGACTAACCTACAATTAAACTAAAACTAAACTAAACTAAAACTAACCTACAATTAAACTAAAACTAAACTATGACTAACCTACAATTAAACTAAAACTAAACTAAAACTAAACTATAACTAACCTACAATTAAACTAAAACTAAACTAAAACTAAACTACAATTAAACTAAAACTAAACTAAACTAAACTAAAACTAAACTATAACTAACCTACAATTAAACTAAAACTAAACTAAACTAAAACTAACCTACAATTAAACTAAAACTAAACTATAACTAACCTACAATTAAACTAAAACTAAACTAAAACTAAACTACAATTAAACTAAAACTAAACTAAACTAAAACTAAACTATAACTAACCTACAATTAAACTAAAACTAAACTAAACTAAAACTAAACTACAATTAAACTAAAACTAAACTAAACTAAAACTGAACTACAACTAAACTACAACTAACCTACAATTAAACTAAACTATAACTAACCTACAATTAAACTAAAACTAAACTAAACTAAAACTAAACTACAATTAAACTAAAACTAAACTAAAACTAAACTATAACTAACCTACAATTAAACTAAAACTAAACTAAACTAAAACTAAACTATAACTAACCTACAATTAAACTAAAACTAAACTAAACTACAACTAACTACAACTAAACTACAACTAAACTAAAATTAAACTAAAACTAAACTAAAACTAAGCATTTAGAAAAAAAAAAAAAAAGAACACTAATAAAAACTATCAAACCTGCTCTAAAAATGAATTAAAATGAACTGAATTAGACAAAAAAAGTCCAAACTAAATCAAACTAAACTAGAATAAAAAATCCTAAACTATTGGAACCTCGGTACAAACACATGTGAGTGGCTTTAACCCTCAGCGTCTGTTTGTGTCCGTCATTGTGCACAGACTCCACCCAGAATGCAAATCCCTCCCCCTTCCTCCCCTCTTCTTTCCTCCCAGTCGCTCTCATCACCTTTGAATCTCAAATTTCAACACACATTTTTACATTTTAAACAAATATTGTATTTACATGAAACCAGAACTTAAGTTACATTTGACTTGGGTTTTCAAACCTTCAACCACAGGTCTGTCAAACTCATTTTAGTTCAGTTCCATATTCAGCCCAGTGTGATCTGCAGTGGGCCAGAACCAGTCAAATAATGACTGAATAACCTAGAAATAATGACAAATCCAAGTTTTTGTATTTGTTTTAGTACAAAAAAAACCCAATTAAATTATGAAAATATTTACATTTTGTAGAAAAGATGTGAATAACCTGAAAAAACAGAAATTTCATTTGAAAAATTAGTTCAATTTGAACACTCTTCTGCCTGGACTTCTTATTTCTACATGTGCATTCACACACAGTGTTCATAAACATTTGGGAACAGGCAGAATATTGTTCAAACTGCACATTTCAGGTTGGTCATCTGTGTTTTTATTTATGTATTTATTTGCATTTTTTTGTGAAAGAATAGTTTTGTAAATGTAAATATTTTCACAGTGTAATCTCATTTTTTCCACTTAAATTTTTTCCACATAATTTTTCACAGTAAATGTGTGTTTGTCATTCTTTCTGGTTTATTGTGCTGTTCTTCTGACTGTAGATCTCATGTGTCTGTATGTGGAACCTGAACCAACAGGATTTGTTCAACCTGGACTGTTCAGGGTCATTTATGACCTTTCATCCTGCAGGGCCGCAATGGAACCTTTAGGGGGTGGGGGGGGGGGGCAGATTTGGCCCCCGGGCCCCCACATGTTTGAGGTCTGTGATGTAAACTATTCAACTCTTTTAGATGAAGTGAAAACTGGGATGAGTAATCCTTTTTTAGTTTAGTGTTCTCCATCTGTGCTGTGTGTATGAATGTCATTTGGTGAAGTGTGCTTTAGGAAGGGAGTCTACTCCAAGGTTCAAATAGTTTTGGATTTTTCATCTTACTTTAGTTTTATTTAGTTTTGACTTTTTTTTCTCTAATTCAATTCATTTTAATTCCTTTTTAGAGCGGGTTTGATAGTTTTTATTAGTTTTCATTATTTTCTAAATGCTTAGTTGTAGTTCAGTTGTAGTTCAGTTGTAGTTTAGTTGTAGTTCAGTTGTAGTTCAGTTGTAGTTTAGTTGTAGTTTAGTTGTAGTTCAGTTGTAGTTCAGTTGTAGTTTAGTTGTAGTTCAGTTGTAGTTCAGTTGTAGTTTAGTTGTAGTTCAGTTGTAGTTCAGTTGTAGTTCAGTTGTAGTTTAGTTGTAGTTCAGTTGTAGTTCAGTTGTAGTTCAGTGGTCTCTTTTCTCTTCTTCTCTGTGCTCCTATTCAAATCAATCCCAGACAGGACTCTGCTGCTTTAGTCTCCATGTTTCCAGGTAGAGTGGGGACCAGAAGATGACTGGAAACCACAAGTGAACACAAGTGACGGACCCTTAAATATCATATGGTGACAGCACAGAAAGTTGCTCGAGGGAAATAAATCGATTTCGTATCAATCTGACATTGACAAAGATGAAAACGAAGGGAATTTGAGCCATAATTTTTATCCGTTTTAGTTAGTTTTGTAAACACACAATACAGTTTCAGTTAGTTATGGGTTTTTTTCTTTTAATTATAGTTTTTATTTATTTCAGTTAATGAAAATGTTTTTACAGTTCCAGTTTTGGTCATTTCGTTAGTTTTCGTTAACGATAATAACCTTGGTTCTGACGTCATGTAGCAATGGTGCCCCCCCATGGATGTGGTGATTATGCAGATTCTTTTATTAAAACAGGGTATTTCTCTGACGTTATTTATTTGTAAATGTTCTGTATAATCAGCAGCTGCTCTAGTGTTAGCTAGTTTTCAGTCCATCGAGTGCCAGAATAAATTAATACCCAATACAAATCCAAATATACAAAGAACATCAAAGGTAGAACAGCTTCTATGTCCTTATGCACCACTTTTCCTCCCCTGTTTCCCTCAGATAACCAAAGAACAAACACCTTTAGCCATAGAAATGACTATAAATGAACAGAACGTACGGTCCGACATGCTGGTTTGTTTACATCTAACTCCCACAATTCCTCGCGCTCAGGCAGTTTGGCGTGACTTGCCTGGAACGTTACAAAGTCATGAGTCGTGGTTTGAAGTCATGACTTACGGGCTCAAAAAGCGTCCTTGAACGCAGCATGAGTAAAGGTGAAGCATCTTCCATCAGCGCTGTTGGAACTGGGTCTGAGACCAAACTGAACAGACCTGTGTGATTGAAGTGGTGGAACTGTAGGATGAACGGAAACACTCGACGGTTCGGTGACCTGAGTACATTCAGTGACCCCCCACCCCCACCCCCACCCCCACCCCCACCCTGAAGAAGCGCCAGCTCTACATGACACCAGGCCATTTCCCATCATTCATGTGGTGCTGGCACAGGATGAACTGCAGAGCAGACTAAAAGTCTTTATCACGGTTGTCAGATCAGATTGACACGTAAGCTTTGAAACAGAAGCAGAGGCTTTGAGAGCGCCGGTCTGAGTCCGCCCCAAAGTGACGGACAGAGACGTCAAGTCATCAGAGAAGACAAAGAGTCTGGTCCAGAGTTGAACTGAGGTCAGACAGAGACACACTCAGAAAGAGAGGGAGGGGATGAAGGGTGACAGGAAGAGAGGGAGGGGATGGAGGGGATGGAGGGGATGGAGGGTGACAGAAAGAGAGGGAGGGGATGGAGGATGACAGGAAGAGAGGGAGGGGATGGAGGGGATGGAGGATGACAGGAAGAGAGGGAGGGGATGGAGGATGACAGGAAGAGACGGAGGGGATGGAAGATGAAGGAAAAAGAGAGGGAGGGGATGGAGGATGACAGAAACAGAGGGAGGGGATGGAGGATGACAGGAAGAGAGGGAGGGGATGGAGGATGACAGGAAGAGAGGGAGGGGATGGAGGGGATGGAGGATGACAGAAAGAGAGGGAGGGGATGGAGGATGACAGGAAGAGACGGAGGGGATGGAAGATGAAGGAAAAAGAGAGGGAGGGGATGGAGGATGACAGGAAGAGAGGGAGGGGATGGAGGATGACAGGAAGAGAGGGAGGGGATGGAGGGGATGGAGGATGACAGGAAGAGAGGGAGGGGATGGAGGATGACAGAAAGAGAGGGAGAGGATGGAAGATGAAGGAAAAAGAGAGGGAGGGGATGGAGGATGACAGAAAGAGAGGGAGGGGATGGAAGATGAAGGAAAAAGAGAGGGAGGGGATGGAAGATGAAGGAAAAAGAGAGGGAGAGGATGGAAGATGAAGGAAAAAGAGAGGGAGGGGATGGAAGATGAAGGAAAAAGAGAGGGAGAGGATGGAAGATGAAGGAAAAAGAGAGGGAGGGGATGGAGGATGACAGAAAGAGAGGGAGGGGATGGAGGATGACAGGAAGAGACGGAGGGGATGGAAGATGAAGGAAAAAGAGAGGGAGGGGATGGAGGATGACAGAAACAGAGGGAGGGGATGGAGGATGACAGGAAGAGAGGGAGGGGATGGAGGGGATGGAGGATGACAGGAAGAGAGGGAGGGGATGGAGGGGATGGAGGATGACAGAAAGAGAGGGAGAGGATGGAAGATGAAGGAAAAAGAGAGGGAGGGGATGGAAGATGAAGGAAAAAGAGAGGGAGGGGATGGAAGATGAAGGAAAAAGAGAGGGAGAGGATGGAAGATGAAGGAAAAAGAGAGGGAGGGGATGGAGGATGACAGAAAGAGAGGGAGGGGATGGAGGATGACAGGAAGAGACGGAGGGGATGGAAGATGAAGGAAAAAGAGAGGGAGGGGATGGAGGATGACAGAAAGAGAGGGAGGGGATGGAGGATGACAGGAAGAGACGGAGGGGATGGAAGATGAAGGAAAAAGAGAGGGAGAGGATGGAAGATGAAGGAAAAGAGAGGGAGGGGATGGAAGATGACAGAAAGAGAGGGAGGGGATGGAGGATGAAGGAAAAAGAGAGGGAGGGGATGGAAGATGAAGGAAAAAGAGAGGGAGGGGATGGAAGATGAAGGAAAAAGAGAGGGAGGGGATGGAGGATGACAGAAACAGAGGGAGGGGATGGAGGATGACAGGAAGAGAGGGAGGGGATGGAGGATGACAGGAAGAGAGGGAGGGGATGGAGGGGATGGAGGATGACAGGAAGAGAGGGAGGGGATGGAGGATGACAGAAAGAGAGGGAGAGGATGGAAGATGAAGGAAAAAGAGAGGGAGGGGATGGAAGATGAAGGAAAAAGAGAGGGAGGGGATGGAGGATGACAGAAAGAGAGGGAGGGGATGGAAGATGAAGGAAAAAGAGAGGGAGAGGATGGAAGATGAAGGAAAAAGAGAGGGAGGGGATGGAAGATGAAGGAAAAAGAGAGGGAGGGGATGGAAGATGAAGGAAAAAGAGAGGGAGGGGATGGAGGATGACAGAAAGAGAGGGAGGGGATGGAAGATGAAGGAAAAAGAGAGGGAGGGGATGGAGGATGACAGGCTGACGGACGGCTCTGAGTCTGGGACCACAACACCTGGATGACCGTCCACTGACAAGAGAAGGACATGAGGACAGGAAGTGTCCAACAGAAGAGTCCTACAGAAGTGTCCTACAGAAGTGTCCTACCTACAGAAGTGTCCTACAGAAGTGTCCTACCTACAGAAGTGTCCTACCTACAGAAGTGTCCTACAGAAGTGTCCTACAGAAGTGTCCTACCTACAGAAGTGTCCTACAGAAGTGTCCTACAGAAGTGTCCTACCTACAGAAGTGTCCTACAGAAGTGTCCTACCTACAGAAGTGTCCTACCTACAGAAGTGTCCTACAGAAGTGTCCTACAGAAGTGTCCTACCTACAGAAGTGTCCAACAGAAGAGTCCTACCTACAGAAGTGTCCTACAGAAGTGTCCAACAGAAGAGTCCTACCTACAGAAGTGTCCTACAGAAGAGTCCTACAGAAGTGTCCTACAGAAGTGTCCTACCTACAGAAGTGTCCAACAGAAGAGTCCTACCTACAGAAGTGTCCTACAGAAGTGTCCTACAGAAGTGTCCTACCTACAGAAGTGTCCTACAGAAGAGTCCTACCTACAGAAGTGTCCTACAGAAGTGTCCTACCTACAGAAGTGTCCAACAGAAGAGTCCTACCTACAGAAGTGTCCTACAGAAGAGTCCTACCTACAGAAGTGTCCTACAGAAGTGTCCTACCTACAGAAGTGTCCTACAGAAGTGTCCTACAGAAGTGTCCTACCTACAGAAGTGTCCAACAGAAGAGTCCTACCTACAGAAGTGTCCTACAGAACTGTCCTACAGAAGTGTCCTACCTACAGAAGTGTCCAACAGAAGAGTCCTATAGAAGTGTCCTACAGAAGTGTCCAACAGAAGTGTCCTACAGAAAAGTCCTACAGAAGTGTCCTACCTACAGAAGTGTCCAACAGAAGAGTCCTATAGAAGAGTCCTACAGAAGTGTCCTACAGAAGTGTCCTATAGAAGAGTCCTAGACAAGTGCCATACACAAGTGTCCTACCTACAGAAGTGTCCTACAAAAGTGTCCAACAGAAAAGTCCTACAGAAGTGTCCGACACAAGTGTCCTACCTACAAAAGTGTCCAACAGAAGAGTCCTACAGAAGAGTCCTATAGAAGTGTCCTACACAAGTGTCCTACCTACAAAAGTGTCCAACAGAAGAGTTCTACAGAAGTGTCCAACAGAAGAGTCCTACAGAAGAGTCCTATAGAAGTGTCCTACACAAGTGTCCTACCTACAAAAGTGTCCAACAGAAGAGTCCTACAGAAGTGTCCAACAGAAGAGTCCTACAGAAGAGTCCTATAGAAGAGTCCTACACAAGTGCCCTACAGAAGAGTCCTACAGAAGTGTCCTACCTACAGAAGTGTCCTACAGTAGTGTTCTACAGAAGAGTCCTACAGAAAAGTCCTACAGAAGTGTCCTACACAACTGTCCTACCTACAGAAGTGTCCAACAGAAGAGTCCTAGACAAGTGCCCTACACAAGTGTCCTACCTACAGAAGTGTCCTACAGAAGTGTCCTACCTACAGAAGTGCTACAGTAGTGTCCAACCGAAAAGTCCTACAGAAGTGTCTTACAGAAGTGTCCTACCTACAAAAGTGTCCAACAGAAGAGACCTACAGAAGAGTCCTACATAAGTGCCCTACAGAAGTGTCCAAAAGAAGAGTCCTACTTACAGAAGTGTCTTACAGAAGCAGTCACATGTGGTTGGGAAGTTTTTGTTTTTTTTATCAATTTATTTATTTATTTATTTATTTATTTATTTATTTATTTTATTGTATTTTTTATTTATTCATCTATTTATTTATTTTTTTAATTTTTATTTATTTTTAATTTTATGAATTAATTAATTAATTAACTAATTATTAATTAATTTATTTATTTATTTATTTTTGGGTAACTTTCATTCACAGAACCTCAGCAGTGAATCTCAGCTTCTTTCCAGGTGATCAAAACTGTTTGTGTTTGCTTTGAACTGCTTATGCTTCTGGAACAGCAGAGTAAAATGATCTGAATACTGTCAACACACTGATCCAACAGTTTAAGAGCAGGGCTGTCAAACATGCGTCCTGGGGCCCAAATGCGTCCCCCCAAAGGTTCCAATCCGACCCCTGGGATGAATTTACAAAGTGTATAAACTCCACAGTCCAGGCTGTGGAACTCATGTTAGTGTGGGTTCCACATCCAGACCAACCTGATCTACAGTCAAATAATAACAGCAGAAGAACCCACACAGAAGAAGGACTGCAGATTTACTACTGGGTTTGATGGGAAAAAAAAAAAAATTACATTATGTCTGTAAATTATAACAACTATAAATGTTTGTCTTTGTTTTAGTGCAAAAAATCACATGAAATTGTGAAACTCTTTCCATTTCCAAACTCTCCTGTACCAATAAAATGTGACTAACCTGAACAAATGTGTCCAACCTGAAATGTCTGTATTAAATTCAGTCCAGTTTGAACTCTTTTCTTCCTGTTCCTCAGTGTTTAGTGTCTTTGGAGATCTGATCCAGAATGCACATGGACTAATGAGAAGTGGAGGAAGAAGACTGAGAAAATTACACTGATTTTACTGAAGAAATGTCCGTTTTTTCAGGTTATTCACATCTGTTTTTTTTTTCATAGTTTATAATAGTAAATATTTTCATGATTTTATTGGGGTTTTTGCACTAAAACATACAAAAATTTGGAGTTGTCATTATTTCTGGGTTCTTCTGTTCTTATTTACCACCACTACCACACTAAAGAGCCGATGAACATCTTGACATAACTTGCTTCATCGACGGCGACATTCGGCATGGGGCGGCCATGGCTCAGTTGGTAGAGTGGGTCGTCCAATAACCGAAGGGTTGGCGGTTCGAATCCCGCTCTGTCCTAGTCAGTCCGTTGTGTCCTTGGGCAAGACACTTCACCCTCCTTGCCTCCAGTGCCACCCACACTGGTGTATGAATGTTCGGTGGTGGTCGGAGGAGCAAAATGGCAGCCACGCTTCTGTCAGTCTGCCCCAGGGCAGCTGTGGCTACAGATGTAGTTTACCACCACCAGAGGGAGAATGTGAGCGCGAATGAATAATGGGTCAATAATGTAAAGCGCTTTGGGTGTCTAGAAAGGCGCTATATAAATCCAATCCATTATTATTATTATTATTATTTGACTGGTTGGGTCCACTGCAGATCAGATCAGACTGAATGTGGAACCTGACAGAACAGCAGTTTGAGAACCCTGGGTTAAGGGCAGTAGTGGTTGTGTTAGTACTACCAGCAGCTTTGTACCTGTGGTGCTATTGTACGATAGCACCCTCCTGTGGTGCAACAGCGGCATTGTACCCATACGCCCTCCCGTGCTGCAACATCAGGACTCGAGACACACGTTGGACACAGAACGTCCATCATTATTATTATTATTATTATTATTATTATTATTATTATTATTATGGTAGTAGTAGTCGTATAAAACAGACCCCAGTCCATGACCTTCGGCGGCTCTAATGCTCCCAAAAATACAATGTTTACATGTCGTTGCACATGTTGCATATTGAACACAAAAACATTTCACAGTAGAAGAACGGCTTTTGTTTTTTGTTTTACATTTATTTACTCAAGCTTTACTTTGACATGACATCAAACTGAGGCCGAGGTTATTTTCTACTCATGCACTGAACAAGTAACATACCAGTTCTCCACAGCGTTAATATTACACGAATATGTCGCACTTGTACTGATTGTACTTGATTTACCAACGGTACTGAATGAATGGCCACCTGCATTAACCCTTTCATGCATGACGTCCACATGTGTGGACCAAGGTTATCATTAACAAAAACTAACAAAATGACCAAAACTAGAATTGAAAAAACATTTTCATTAACTGAAGCAAATAAAAACTATAATTAAAAGAAAACAAAACATAACTAACTGAAACTGTATTGTGTGTTTACAAAACTAACTAAAACGGATCAAAATTATGGATAAAATTCCCTTCATTTTCGTCTTTGTCAATGTCAGATTGATACGAAATTGCTTGAAAGCAATTTTAGCTAGCAGCACCATACGACACTTTTTGCTCCGTCACTTGTGTTCACTTGTGGTTTCCAGTCGTCTTCTGGTCCCCACTCTACCTGGAAACATGGAGACTAAAGCAGCAGAGTCCTGTCTGGGATTGATTTGAATAGGAGCACAGAGAAGAAGAGAAAAGAGACCACTGAACTACAACTGAACTACAACTGAACTACAACTGAACTACAACTTAACTAAAACTAAGCATTTAGAAAAAAATCCAAACTAATAAAAACTATCAAACCTGCTCTAAAAACAAATTAAAACGAACTGAATTAGAGACAAAAAAATCAAAACTAAACAAAACTAAACTATAAGGAAAAATCCAAAACAATTGGAACCTTGGTGTGGACACACAGTTGACCTCACTCTCCAAAGGTTCTAAAGGTAATATTCTCCAAACCACAGGGGGGCACTTCTTATTAGAGCTGCACAATATATCGTTTGAGCATTGTCATCGCGATGTACATGTGTGCAATAGTCACATCACAGCTCCTGCGATGTAGGAGGTAAATGAGCTGAACATGTTCTGGTGTAATTTCAGCTGGGGTACCTGACACACACTGCACACAGCCGTCCAACAATCACAAACATGTAGTCGGAGGAACTGCATCACCCGTATCTCAGGCCTGTCAAACTCATTCTGGTTCAGTTCCATATTTAGCCAAATTTGATCTCAAGCAGGCCAGACCAGTAAAATAATGACTGAATAACCTATAAATAATGACAAGTTTTTCTTTTTGTTTTAGTACAAAAAAAACCCCAATTAAATTACAAAAATATTTACATTTTACAAAAAAGATGTGAATAACCTGAAAAAACAGAAATTTTATTTGAAAAATTAGTGCAATTTGAACACTCTTCTGCCTGGACTTCTTATTTCTACATGTGCATTTACACACAGTGTTCCATAAACATTTGGGAACAGGCAGAATATGGTTAAAACTTTGGAGTTTGAACTAAAATTTGAACAATTTCTCCAATATTCCATCTCTTACTATAAACACAACTGCAGATCCCAGTGGATCCATAAACACACAAAACATTTAGGAACAGACAGAATATTGTTCAAACTGCACATTTTGGGTTGTCCGTCTTTGTTTTTATAGATGTATTTATTTGCATTTTATTGTAAAATAGTAGTTTTGTAAATGTAAATATTTTTACAGTGTAATCTTATTTTTTTCACTTAAATTTTTCCACATAATTTTTCACAATGGAAATTTGTCATTGTCATTATTTCTGGGTTATTGTGTAGTTATTTTTACTGGAGATCACATCGGTCTGTATGTGGAACCTGAACCAAAATAATTTGGACAACCTGGACTGATCAGGTTCATTTTTGCACTTTCAATCCGGAATGGAACCTTTGGTGGGCCAGATTTGGCCCCCGGGCCGCATGTTTGACACCTGTGCCGTATGTGAACAGTTGAATGTGCACACAGGGTCCCAGACTGAGGCTGTGTTTGGGACTGCTGCACGTTTTCCTGGGCTGCTGCTGTTGTTTGTCTTCCATCTGTACCTCTGCAGTACCTTGTTGAATCTTACCCTGTTACCAGTGATCAGAGCGGTCAGCGGGGGGGGCATTACGGTCCAGTGGGGGGGTGTCACTCAAACCCCTCTGTGGAGAATAAGGCCCGAGCCCTTCTAGCATTAGGCCATTCCCCCCCCCCCCCCCCATCCGCCAGCCGTGGCTCTCTGACAGGTCTCGTCATACTGGGGGGGGCGGGACCTGCCGGGCCGACTGACAACTCAATGAGCGGACCAGCGGCGGGCTTTTACAAGCACCATTTCACGGCTTCAGTCTTTGTATGACAGCCCCTCCACACCTCCCCAATATACCCTCTGCTGCCCCCCCCCGCTCTATTCTTTCTCTTGTTTGCTATGACTCTTTCTTTGCACAGCCCCCCCCCCCCCCCCCCCCCCCCCCGTCTTCTCAGTGTCCTACCTCTGCTGTGAATCAGTCATAGGTACGGCGTCAGCCCCAGAGTCTCTGTTGTGAAGGAAATAATAGGAACTAACACAGAAATGTGACATGAAGTGAAAAACAAAGACTTAAAAACACTGATGACAGGAAGTGTCTGATCTGAAAAAGAAAAGTGAGCACAGTGTCCACCAGGTGACCAGCAGCACCTTTAACAATGAAGTGTCCACCAGGTGACCAGCAGCACCTTTAACAATGAAGTGTCCACCAGGTGACCAGCAGCACCTTTAACAATGAAGTGTCCACCAGGTGACCAGCAGCACCTTTAACAATGAAGTGTCCACCAGGTGACCAGTAACACCTTTAACAATGAAGTGTCCACCAGGTGACCAGCAGCACCTTTAACAATGAAGTGTCCACCAGGTGACCAGCAGCACCTTTAACAATGAAGTGTCCACCAGGTGACCAGCAGAACCTTTAACAATGAAGTGTCCACCAGGTGACCAGCAGCACCTTTAACAATGAAGTGTCCACCAGGTGACCAGCAGAACCTTTAACAATGAAGTGTCCACCAGGTGACCAGCAGCACCTTTAACAATGAAGTGTCCACCAGGTGACCAGCAGCACCTTTAACAATGAAGTGTCCACCAGGTGACCAGCAGCACCTTTAACAATGAAGTGTCCACCAGGTGACCAGCAGCACCTTTAACAATGAAGTGTCCACCAGGTGACCAGCAGCACCTTTAACAATGAAGTGTCCACCAGGTGACCAGCAGCACCTTTAACAACGAAGTGTCCACCAGGTGACCAGCAGCACCTTTAACAACGAAGTGTCCACCAGGTGACCAGCAGCACCTTTAACAATGAAGTGTCCACCAGGTGACCAGTAACACCTTTAACAATGAAGTGTCCACCAGGTGACCAGCAGCACCTTTAAGAACAAAGTGTCCACCAGGTGACCAGCAGCACCTTTAACAATGAAGTGTCCACCAGGTGACCAGCAGCACCTTTAACAATGAAGTGTCCACCAGGTGACCAGCAGCACCTTTAACAATGAAGTGTCCACCAGGTGACCAGCAGCACCTTTAACAATGAAGTGTCCACCAGGTGACCAGTAACACCTTTAACAACAAAGTGTCCACCAGGTGACCAGTAACACCTTTAACAACGAAGTGTCCACCAGGTGACCAGCAGCACCTTTAAGAACGAAGTGTCCACCAGGTGACCAGTAACACCTTTAAGAACGAAGTGTCCACCAGGTGACCAGCAGCACCTTTAACAACGAAGTGTCCACCAGGTGACCAGCAGCACCTTTAAGAACGAAGTGTCCACCAGGTGACCAGTAACACCTTTAAGAACGAAGTGTCCACCAGGTGACCAGTAACACCTTTAAGAACGAAGTGTCCACCAAGTGACCAGCAGCACCTTTAACAATGAAGTGTCCACCAGGTGACCAGCAGCACCTTTAACAATGAAGTGTCCACCAGGTGACCAGCAGCACCTTTAACAATGAAGTGTCCACCAGGTGACCAGCAGCACCTTTAAGAACGAAGTGTCCACCAGGTGACCAGTAACACCTTTAAGAACGAAGTGTCCACCAGGTGACCAGCAGCACCTTTAACAATGAAGTGTCCACCAGGTGACCAGCAGCACCTTTAACAATGAAGTGTCCACCAGGTGACCAGCAGCACCTTTAACAATGAAGTGTCCACCAGGTGACCAGTAACACCTTTAACAACAAAGTGTCCACCAGGTGACCAGTAACACCTTTAACAACGAAGTGTCCACCAGGTGACCAGCAGCACCTTTAAGAACAAAGTGTCCACCAGGTGACCAGTAACACCTTTAACAACGAAGTGTCCACCAGGTGACCAGTAACACCTTTAACAACGAAGTGTCCACCAGGTGACCAGCAGCACCTTTAACAACGAAGTGTCCACCAGGTGACCAGCAGCACCTTTAAGAACGAAGTGTCCACCAGGTGACCAGCAGCACCTTTAAGAACGAAGTGTCCACCAGGTGACCAGCAGCACCTTTAAGAACGAAGTGTCCACCAGGTGACCAGCAGCACCTTTAAGAACGAAGTGTCCACCAGGTGACCAGCAGCACCTTTAACAATGAAGTGTCCACCAGGTGACCAGCAGCACCTTTAAGAACGAAGTGTCCACCAGGTGACCAGCAGCACCTTTAACAATGAAGTGTCCACCAGGTGACCAGCAGCACCTTTAACAACAAAGTGTCCACCAGGTGACCAGCAGCACCTTTAAGAACTAAGTGTCCACCAGGTGACCAGCAGCACCTTTAAGAACGAAGTGTCCACCAAGTGACCAGCAACACCTTTAAGAGCGAAGTGTCCACCAGGTGACCAGCAACACCTTTAAGAGCGAAGTGTCCACCAGGTGACCAGTAACACCTTTAAGAGCGAAGTGTCCACCAGGTGACCAGTAACACCTTTAACAACGAAGTGTCCACCAGGTGACCAGTAACACCTTTAAGAGCGAAGTGTCCACCAGGTGACCAGTAACACCTTTAACAACAAAGTGTCCACCAGGTGACCAGTAACACCTTTAACAACGAAGTGTCCACCAGGCGACCAGTAACACCTTTAACAACGAAGTGTCCACCAGGTGACCAGTAACACCTTTAACAACGAAGTGTCCACCAGGTGACCAGCAGCACCTTTAAAAACGAAGTGTCCACCAGGTGACCAGTAACACCTTTAACAACGAAGTGTCCACCAGGTGACCAGTAACACCTTTAACAACGAAGTGTCCACCAGGTGACCAGCAGCACCTTTAAGAACGAAGTGTCCACCAGGAGACCAGTAACACCTTTAAGAGCGAAGTGTCCACCAGGTGACCAGTAACACCTTTAACAACGAAGTGTCCACCAGGTGACCAGTAACACCTTTAACAACGAAGTGTCCACCAGGTGACCAGCAGCACCTTTAAGAACGAAGTGTCCACCAGGTGACCAGTAACACCTTTAACAACGAAGTGTCCACCAGGTGACCAGTAACACCTTTAACAACGAAGTGTCCACCAGGTGACCAGCAGCACCTTTAAGAACGAAGTGTCCACCAGGAGACCAGTAACACCTTTAAGAGCGAAGTGTCCACCAGGTGACCAGTAACACCTTTAACAACAAAGTGTCCACCAGGTGACCAGCAGCACCTTTAAGAACGAAGTGTCCACCAGGTGACCAGTAACACCTTTAACAACGAAGTGTCCACCAGGTGACCAGTAACACCTTTAACAACGAAGTGTCCACCAGGTGACCAGTAACACCTTTAACAACGAAGTGTCCACCAGGTGACCAGCAGCACCTTTAACAACGAAGTGTCCACCAGGTGACCAGCAGCACCTTTAAGAACGAAGTGTCCACCAGGTGACCAGCAGCACCTTTAAGAACGAAGTGTCCACCAGGTGACCAGCAGCACCTTTAAGAACGAAGTGTCCACCAGGTGACCAGCAGCACCTTTAAGAACGAAGTGTCCACCAGGTGACCAGCAGCACCTTTAACAATGAAGTGTCCACCAGGTGACCAGCAGCACCTTTAAGAACGAAGTGTCCACCAGGTGACCAGCAGCACCTTTAACAACAAAGTGTCCACCAGGTGACCAGCAGCACCTTTAAGAACTAAGTGTCCACCAGGTGACCAGCAGCACCTTTAAGAACGAAGTGTCCACCAAGTGACCAG